>NC_038242.2:10604205-10634864 GCF_000004515.6 Glycine max | reverse complement strand
ACAATAAAACACCCTTTTTCTCTTTAAATAAACCTAGTTATACATAGATATAATCTTAAAAATAAACTAAAAAATATAATTTGCTTACACATTCTCACTAAAAAACGAGAGTGTATATATATATATATATATATATATATATATATATATATATATATATATATATATATATATATATATATATTAGTAAATTAAATAAAACCAATCATTAATTCAACATTATGGATTCTTCCTCTAACATTCCATCGTTGCCTCCTACATCTTTACCCCAACAATCATCATTTCACATTTCAAGTGCCCCTCAACCTCAACCTTCATGATCATCTTTTGTTATTCTTCCTCTTGATTTGCTTGAGCATGTGTCATACAACAAGAATAATCATTTGCAATCATTCACTTAAAAGTCCAATATATCATTTTCCATGTATGTATGTGTTAATGAGGAGCTTTAACATAATCCAAAGTTTAGGACAACAATGTGAGTTGACAGAATGAGTTACACTTCCCCAAATACTTTTTTTCAATATATATAAAATATTGAGAAAAGGTGTTTGAGAAAGTATAACTCATTCCGTCCACCAACATTATTGTCCTAAACTTTGGATTATGTTGAAGCTCCTCATTAACAATTACATACACAAGAATGATGTATTAGACTTCTAAGTGAATTAATATTGCAAATCATTCTTTTGGTTGTATGACATATACTTAAGCAAATCAGGAGGAAGAAGAACAAAAGACGACAATGAAGGTTGAGGTTGAGAGGCAATTGAAATGGAAAATGATATATGGTTGTTGTTGGGCTAAAGATGTAGGAGGCAAAGGGATGAATGTTAGAGGAAGAACCCATAATGTTGAATTGAGGATTAATTGTATTTGCTAACATATATGCACTTGTTTTTTAGTTTGAGTACGATAGTGAACTACATCGTCAGTGTATTTTAAGATAATATTACCCTATAGAGTGAGAACTATAGAAGGTATCACATTATTAACATTTAGTCAAAAGGTTAGTCCAACATAACAAACTACATATCTAGAAAATAGAACACTTTGGAGGAAAGAACCTATTGGTGCTATACTGAACGCAAATTGAGCAAGATAGTCAAGAAAAACACATAATAATATAACCAAAACACATGAATCAAATAAATAAAAACTCGAGAAAAAGTAATAACTACATTTATCAATGAGGATATAATATGATAGGAGGTAATAAGAACAAGAAGAATAATTCATCATGAAAATTGAACCACACCCTATGAAAAATGACAATCCAAATGTCAGCTCCATAAATTATTACAAGAAAGTAGTACATGGCATTTGAAGTCACTATTGAGTTGTAATCGTACGACACAAGGTTTAATTAAGACCAAATGTGATGGGAAAATAAAGATACACTTACGATGATAGTAAGAAGCAATCATAATGATATGGATTAAGAGTTAATAGGCTATTTTCTTAAATGTACGAGACCTTGGCATATGCACCTCTAGAAACAAAAATTAGTGGCCATCAAAACACCCAAAATTAGAAATTTGAAGCAAATGATGCACATCAAAACAAATAACTCAAAGAAAGAAGTTGCAAGAGAAATGGAAAGAACACATAGGTTATTCAGGAGTTACCAAAAAAGATAACAATGAAGCCTTCATCGGAACTGCCAATACAAGAAAAAAGTATATCACTTTGTTGCGTTTAACACAAGGAAGACTTTAATCGAAGTAAATTTCTAAGATGTTTATTGTGGTGGAAAAAATGTCTCTGAAGATTTTAATTAGGGTTCGATTAAGGCTTTGATTGGAGAAATTTTTCATGGGGCTCTGATAGAGGTTGATGAGAGGAGCGATTTTATCGGTTTAGATCTAAAAGATAATTTCTATGGTGGTTGGAAATCAATAGTGTTGACAGAAAACCAAAGGGAGCATAAACACATTAGTTTGAAACTAGGAATATCATATAATCATGAAATTAATGCATAAATGACAATTATAACTCACCAAATAGAAAATGTATACAAATAACCACAAAGAAAAAAAGATGAAACAAGGATCTCAAAGAAAAAGGTTGTGATAGAAATGAAAACAAATAATAAATTATTGAGGAGTTACCAAAAAAAGATGCCAATAAGGCCTTTATTGGAACTGCCAAAAAAACATAAAAGTATATGATTTTGTTGTGGTTAACATGAAGAAGGTTTTAATAAGAGTAGATTTCTAAGATGCTTATTGTGGTGGACGGATATGTCTCTAAAGATTGCAACTAGGGCTTATTAAGGCTTTGATTTGGGAGAATTTTCATGGGGTTTTGGTAGAGGTTGATGAAAAGAGAGATTCTATCAATTTAGATCTAGAAAATAATTTCTATGGTGTTTGGAATCAACATTGACAACGGAAAACCTAAGGGAGGGTGAGAAGAGAGAGAGAGAGAGAGAGAGAGAGAGAGAGAGAGAGAGAGATGACAAAGAGAAAAAAGAAGACGATGGAGAGAAAAGAAGACACGGTTTCCAAATTTTTAGAATTATTGTATTTTTTCTTCTTCAAAATATATAGTGAGAAGGCTTTGAAGACAAAGATTCAATGTGCACAAATACATGAGTCTTACGCAAGACAATAGGTAGCAAAATGGACTACGAGTCCCAATGTGGGCTAATGCAATGTGGGTTGCAGACTATAATGGACTAAGCTAAAAAGCCCGAATTCAATTCGGGCCTAAAAAATGAAACTCAAGCCTTGTAAAAACTTGTTTTTTCGAGCTTTTGGCGGGTTTTTGCAAGCTTAACCCACATTTGTCCATGATTGGGTCGAGCTAAAAAAATTGTGTTTAATTGGGATTAAAATTTTAAGTTCAAGCCATACATTTTCATCGAGTGGATTCAAGCTAGTTTGATTTATTTTTCCACCTCTACATAAGACTAAGTTTAAAAGACATGTAAATAAAAGAATAAATTGTGGAGACTAATGACAAAAACCAAATTATTTTTTTGGTAGTTTATGTTGCCTATCAAAAAACAACCACCAGTAATAAAGTTTTTTTTTTGGTAGTGTATGCACTATGTTACAAAATAATTTTGCATCATCATTGATCACAAACTATTATATATGATAAGTTTGTTGATTTTTCTAATAAATTATGACTATGTTTGGCAAAACTAGCTGAAAAACTAGTTAAAAATTAAAAAATTAGCTTATTAAATTAGAAGTATTTGATAAAATTAACGGTTGAAGTAGCATAAAAGTATAAAGTGACAAAAAAAATAATAAAATCATAATTTATTTAAAAATATAATAAGAGAAAATGAATAAATATATTAAGAACAAAAGTGAAATAAAATATAAAAAGTTAGAAGCTAATGTTTTAAAAAATATTACTTGAAGTAAGGTTTCAAAAAATGCTTAAAACTACTAAGAATTTACTAAAAAAAAACTTATTTACAGAACTTCCAAATAAATTTTTCAGCTAGTAAAAAAACTAAAACTAATTGCAATCTTTTGCCAAAAATATAACATATACCAATGATTGATAACAAAATATTATGGAGAATTAGGTGTGTTTACCGTAATGCCAAAATATATTGTGGAGAATTACTTTTGCTTGCTTTACTATGACTATGATAAATCTTATCTATATAATTATGTATATAGTGAGTAAGAGAAAATAAATTATGTAATGTAAAATATAAATTATTGATTTAAATATTATTTTTGTCTTTATAATTTAGTATTTTTATTCATTTATATCCTTTAAAAAAATTGTTTTAGTCCTTACAAAATATGTTTATTTTATTTTTTGTCCTTAAAATATTTTAGATAATATTTTTTTACTGTTTAAAATATTTTTTTACTGTTCAAACATTATCAAAAACGCTTTAATAAGGAAAAAAATAAATACATTGACCAAAAACAACTTTTTTTGCAAGGAAGAAAGTGGAAAAAAAACATTAAATTACATTAACAAAAAAATGTATTTAAGCCTAAATTAATTTGTAGGTAAATTTATTGATTTTTACAAGTCATATTAATGATGACTTTTGATTAGTTGACAAACTAAATATAAATTTTTACATTGATAATACATAGTCATAAAATTTATAGAGGTAATATAATTTTTTTTGGTTAATTATGATATTCATACAAAATAATTCTGTCAAATACAAAGTGAGTATTTATCTTATAACATAATTTATTTCAAGAGACAATTATGATTTGAATCCTAGCTCACTAGATTAAAAACACACAAGCTGTTATTAGTTATGCGAATTATTTGTTTTCATTTTTAATCTTCAACACATGTATAGTTGAATAATTTTAATCTTGAACGCATATATAGGTGATTATATATTATATACGGGCAGTATGAATCCTATGCTATGAGAGACGACTGCGACGTGTAAAATAACTTTTTATTTCTATACTAAATGCTATTTTCTTGCTACAGGATATAATTTTTTAAATAACTCCATTTGACAAGAGTAAAAATCTAAACAGTGTCAAATTTGGAAGCAAATTTTTTCTGCGTCTGTTGCTTGCGTCTCCATGGGACCACTTGCTTAAGGCTTTCATAAATGCTTGCCTGCAGTTATAAAAAGAAATATAATTATATGATGAGATATCAACCTAACCAGTCATAGGCACAGGGGAGGAGTAAATAGCCAAACGGTGCAGGCAAAGAAATCTATCGAACCAAGAAATACTCAAAAATTTTATTGGTGGACAAACCAACTATGTTCATTGATTTTAGTTTTGTAAAGTCTCAGTAAATCCGAGCATATAATAACGTTTCAACTTTCAACCAAGAAAAAAAAATAGTGTCCAAATCATTGACTTGAATGATTTGCGAGATCTTCAAAAGTATTATGGTGGGAATGGAGATGTTCTTAAAATGGTTTTTGTTCTTTTTTTTTTCCAAAAGACAACAAGAATTGCTCACTTGCAACTGGCAAGAATATCCAATGAAGAAAGAACTTAATTATTTGTGTACTATAATAGTTACACTTATTTCACGTCTTTTTTAGTTTAAGAAAATAAAAATAAAAAATGTTTTAGAAACAAAAAAAATAATGTTATTTTAGTCCCACAAGCAACAATAACAGTCGGTGCTTTTTCTTTAGGTAGTGAAGAAAGTCTAGCTTTCGGTACCAAATGTTATTGCTATTTGACTGTTTCAATTTCTTGACTAACAGAAAGTAAGCAAGTCTTTCTATTAATTTCTTGCTTAAGTATAGGGTATACTTAGCTTAAGAAAATTAAACACGGAAAATATTTCTTAAATACGAAATCAGCATTTTTTTTTATTTTTTTACAAAGAAAATAAAACATACAAATATAGAAGCTTTTATAATTTCGGTGGCTCTGGCTACGTTATTTATATACTCATAGTCAAACAAAAATTTTGTTCATGAAACAATATGCCCTTTATAATGCATACCTAACACTTTAGCTGGCTCAGCTTTATGTATGTTTTGGATAATAGCAATATATCATGGTACTTTAAAGCAACAAAATAATGTGAAATGTACAATGATAGATGGTTTAGACGTACACAAGTCAAAATTATAAGTCCTATTTTGTCAGACACATGGAATCCATGATTGAGCATAGAATAAATAATAACATATATGGAATAAATCAAGAAAATTATTGTTAAAAATAACGGACAGAGAACGATTATTGAACAATTTTTTTATCTCTTAATTATTCGAAAATTATTATTCTTATATATTATACCGCTTTTTAATTATTTAAAAATATTATGTCATATATTCTAAAAAAAAGTTAATGTAAATGATAAAAAAAATACAGAAAAAAATGTACAAATTTCATGAAAAGTTAGAAAATAACAGTGTACGTAATTTAGTCTTGTGGATTTTATAGTACTAAGACTTACCCACATATGTGACCTTTGCTTAGACAGAACCCAGAAGCTTCCTCGTCTTGGAACCCTTGTGATCTTCACGTTAGGCATAGAAGAGCAGGAGTGGGGTGAAAAGTCAAAACTGCCCTCAGCATCCTCGGTGGTAAACTTCTTGTAACCGCTCCACCTGGAGGAGCCAAAATTGGAATTCCAGTTAGCCCTGGGAGTCCTATAGGAGGTGGTGAAGGACATGGCCCGGCCCACGTAAGGCCCATCAAGCACGGTCGTAGGAGAAGGCCCGTCCACGTCGGAAACCTTGTTGGTACTGTCCAACAGAAACAACAACCTGGGAGGCAGCTCCAAGGTTTTTTTAACGGCAGTAGTACTGTCCTCGGGATCCGATTCGGTGTGGCAATGCCTAGGCTTCCCCGGTGCTTCCTCCCACTTGAAGGGAACCGAGATCGTGTTCTGCGGCGGCGACATGAGAGTTTCCGGCGGCATGGTCGGGCGTGAGATTAAGAAAGAGAGCTTTGTCAGCACATGATCATCACTACACTTGTTATTCTCTGACTCAGACACCATTGTTGGTAGTAGTTGTTACTACTTCAATTCAATTCTCTCTAGCTAGTACGGTGGTAGAGGCACCTTATGATGAGGTAGTGAAGTGGGTATGTGTGGTTTTATAGAGATAGAAACTTGTCAATGAAGAGAGAGAGAGAAGAGTGGTGAATGACTCTGCTGTGCATTGTGGTTGTTATAATGAACAAGTTTACTCAAGTCAGGTCCTTTGAAAAGTCATGGAAATGACTTAAATTACGTGTGATTGGTTTGTGACCTGTACATGTGGTAGAGGAAAGAAATGTTGAAAGGAAATCAACACAAGGCTCACTCTACTCTACCCCCAATTTTAGGGTAACCGCAGGAAGGACTAGACTGAAATAATTAAATTAATGTTCACTTCTAATATTTTTTTTATTCAAAGAAAAATATTTTTATAATAGAAAGTTGGGTCTTTTTAAATACATTTTCTCTCTCATGTTTTTTTAAATATACAGTAGTTTGCAGTTTAATTTTCAATATATACTAATTGAGACTTTTTCTCTCTTTTTTATTTTTTTTTAATTTAAAATATTATAAAATATAAATATTATATTATATAATTTTTTTAATTGGTTTTAAAATTACTTACTTATTAAATTAAATTTAATAATTTTTTTTTATTTTTTAAAGAAAATGATATTATTAAATATAATTATTTTTATTTTATTATTTAATTTACTTATTTTTTAGGTGAATATTTTTATTTAAAATCTGAATTTTCTAATATAATTATTTTTAATATGATTATACTACTAAATATAATTAGTTTGTTTATGTCATTAGATTTAATTAAAAATAAAAATACTTTTTGTTTAACAACTTATTTATAAAAAAACATTATATTATATTATTAATAAAATACTTAAACAATTACAGTTGGCTAATGAAAACTTAAGATGGAGATATGTTAGGACAGTTATTTCTGTCATGACCACTAATTGCTAATTAAGTATCTTTAAAGATATTTTCAATATATTTTTATTATCAAAAATAGTTCACATTTAGCAATTATCAGTATCTTTTGGATATTTTAATATTTTATTTTCATATCTGCAAGTCATAAATAATAAAAATATCAATTCTTATCACTTAAGTAAAAAATAACTACTAAATAAATATTTTTAAAGATATTTTCAATATATTTTTATTTAAAGATATTTTCAATAAATATTTTTAAAGATAGTTTCAATATAACAGTTACTACTCTTTGAAATTTCATGTCTATTGTATAAGATAGATGTATCAATTATTTTTTTACTGTCTTTTTTAGTTTATTTTAATACTACTAATTAATTTTCTTATTTTTTTAATTAACGAACATAACAAAAAAAATATTTTAACTACAAAAATACATATAAATTAACTAAAAAATTGTACTCTAATTTTATTCAATTTTTTTATTTTTTTTATCTGTATATTTTTTCTTAAAAAAGTAGAAAACAAAATTATAAATTTAATTTACTAAATAAGTAATTTTAAAACCAATTAAAAAATTATATAATATAATATTTATATTTTATAATATTTTAAATTAAAAAAATAAAAAAGAGAGAAAATCTTAAATAGTGTATATTAAAAATTAAATTGTAAAATAGTGTAGATAGGGAAAAAGTATGAGAAAAGATGTGTATTTATGAGGGGGAAAAACCGTAATAATGTTTGTATACACAATGAAACTTGGGCTTACGGAACAGTCCTTATAATGGGTTATTTAAACACAAACACTGTATCAATCTTTATCATTATCAACTTAGAAAATCACTGTGGAGTAAAAAAAATACTTTATTGCTACAGGAGAATATTATCTTTTAGAGAGGGATCAGTGTCATCGTATAAATGCAATCAGTGTCATCGTATAAGGTACGTATTTATTTCACAATGTTATTTTAATGAAACATTTACTGAGTTGAATGTTAAACATTTTGCAAATGGTCATCCTTTTTTACGAAATTTCAACCATACCAATTAATGAAAGAGACTTCAGATTTTGGCCAAGAAACCTTTAATTTTGGTTGGGACATCAATATGTTTTATTTCAGATATACCATTTCAAATATATCATTTTGATCTATTTCAAACAAAATAATAATGATAAATATAATTCATCTTTATAAAAAAAAAATAGAAAATAAATATAACTTGACTTTTGCAAGAAACGGCACAAAATAAGGGGAAAAGATAAATTGTTCAAAAAATAATAATAAAGAGAGTTGGGGGGAATAATTTATTCTCCTATTTGATTTTTTAATGGAAATACAAGATATATTAGTCCTCAAAATTTTTTTTAACAGCATTTAGTCCTCAAGATGTTAAAAATTAAATAAGGAGCTACTTATAAAATATGACTATCACATCAAAGATTTAAACCATGCTTAGCCAAATTGATTTTCGAATATCATATGGACCCAAACTTTATTTTTTTGGAAGACAAGAAAAAATATTTTATTGAATTACCTATCCCCACACAAGCTGTCAGTAGATTAACCACATGGAGCCAATTCATAAATTGAGAAGTACATGCCTATACCATGCATATTCCTATACTTGTGTGTTTTGTCCGGTACAATATAATATAGGTTGACAGTGACACGTTGAAATTAGTGAAAACTATTACTCCTAATAATGTGTTAGCTACTTATAATATATTAATTATTAAAAATTGGGATGATTAAAATTATGAATATTGTAAGATAAATCACGAGGTTATGCATGCCTTCCTAATAATGTGTTAGCTACTTATAATCATTGTTAAAAAGTGGGTAGAATAAAATTATCATTTCTCTATATTCTTTTAATGACTTCAAATCATTAATAATTGAAAAATAGATAACTTTGATAATATAATCGAAAACCTTGTTACTTCATATTTTTATGATATAAATGCATGATAAAAATATATTTATTATTATATTGCTCAATATTATGAGATGATTTAATTCTGTCAATAACTTATCACAAGTAAAAGTATATTACATACATTAATAAATCTATGGATAATATATATGCAATTTTTCATTTTCAGAAATGCCACAAATATTCTTAATAGAAGCTCCATTTTATTTATATCTTTTACGATGGGAGGGAACGTGACGCTGATAACTTTATTTTATTTTTAACAAAGACAACCTTTTTTAATTCTTAATGTGCATGCAGACTGCTATTATTATAACACAAGCTCGCCAAAATGAAATGACAATTAAGAGAGTCAAAGAAAAGTTTGTGCCTTATTGATAAAGTATAAATTAAAAAAGAAATAAACAAACAAGAAATCATTGATGAAAGGAAAAGAAGAATAATTAAAAATATATACAAATTATTCGTACTCATAGCCTCATAGGGTTGTAAAGGAGTTTTGAATTTGCTATTGTTGATCCCAGGAATCTTCTGAGGTCATTTTCTAAATAATTTACATGACTGATGAATAAACTTTAGAATATGAAAGAAAATATTTGAAAATATTGCACGAAGAGAGTCGTCTTTATCCTAACACAACGAATATTTTTTAGCTAGAGAGCCTTAATGTCTGATTTTTTAAAATTGGACAAATTTAATTTTAAATTATTAATAATGAAAATGAATCTAATTTCTATCATAAATTTTATCCTAAAAAACGTATATATAACAAAAAGAATTGATCCCGTAAGAAACATAAACACTATATAGCCAACCAAGAAAAAGTTTGATCCGACCAAAAAAAAGTTCCAACTCATAAAAGTTGAAAGAGAAACAAAAGGAAAGGATCAGAGAATACCAACGCACTCAGCTTGTTTAGCAGCATTATTTTCTACTTTTATAACTTGGTGATATATTTTATCTGTTAAAATAATAAAGTGGTGCGATAAAAAAAGTAATTAATTTTTGAAATATATAAAATTTTATAAACTTGATTTATTTTTTATTTTAAAAAAACTTGATTTTCTTTATGAAAATTAAATTTAATTATTCAATTAGTTAAATCTATTTTTATAGATAAAGAACTTATAAAAAAATTCATTTTATAAATTTGACATTAGTGCGAATTGTTCACAACAACAACAAGATATTACACGATTCATTGATAAAAAAAAATAATTTTACTCTCTGTTATATATCTATTTATATAATATATAAAAGTTCATGTACTATTGTCACCACATATCAATCTTTTGAATTAATTTTAATTTTATTTTTTTATTGTATGCATAACTTCATTTTTTCCTTTTTTTATATCTTTGATTTATAACCTTTTGATTGTCCATAATTTAAAAAAAAAAATTGTGAAAATTTATTAAAAAATAATTTTATAACATTTGTCATCAGTGTAAACTGATCCTATACAAGACAACAATAAGATGTTAAAAGATTCCTTAATAAAAATTGTTTTTACTCTCTTTTATATATCTATATAAAAGTCCACTTACTAACTTTTCAATTATTAATAGGAATCAAAGTTTGTTCTTTTTTTTTAATTGCAAATTGATCCTTTAACAATCATAACCTAATCACTTTAGGGTTCCATTAACTAACTATGAATTGTCATGAATATCAAGTAGAGGAAAAAATTGGCCAAATATGAAATAAAAAGCTATATAAGGTAATGCTAATTGTGATGGACTTTTTTTTTTTTGGTCTGCAAAATATGTGTGTATTAAGAAGGATACTAGTGGTACCAATAAAACAACAGTTTGAGTATATCCTCAACAGAAGAAAGAGGAGAACTTCATCATGCACATAGAAAAAGATTGGTTAGTGCTTAATTATGAGTGCACAATAGTCTCAAATAATAAGTATTGAATAAAAAGTAAATCTATTTAGTGTCTTAAAAATATAAAACAATAAGATAAATAATTGTCCAGGTTAGAGATTTAGTTGTTCGTAAATCAAGAGAATCTGTAGTAGAAATTAAAGATTTGTAAGAGGATGATGCCGGAGGATTTAGAATTATTCTTCTATCAATCAAAACAATAAGATCTATTATCCAAGTTATGTTAGAGATTCAGCCTCTATTGAATTAGAATTTTAAAATATTTTTTTTATAAAAAAGTATTGTGGTATTTAATTAAGATTTTTAAATAGTATAAATAAATCTTATGATATTTAATTAAGACTTTTAAGATTTTTAAGAAATGCAACAAAATTTGGTAGTATTTAATTAAGATTTTTTATAATTTATGAAAATTCTTTTGATATTCAAAAATATATAAATTTCAATGGATTGTTTTTTAAGAAAGATTTCAATCAATTTCATCATACTTTTTAGTATAAAATATTTATCAAACAATCTTACCCAAAACCTTCAGATTTTATTAGACTTTTTCTTTTTTTTTCTATTGGTTTCGTGACTTTCTTTTCTCTCATCACATATATTCTTTTCTCTATTTAATATTCTTCAAGATGTATGTGTTATATATATTTTTTCCATTCTTTTGGAATAAAAAAATATCATATATATCACTTTTCTCTACACTTTTTTCTTTGTTTTCTAAATTAAAATAATGTTTATCTTATGAGCTAAGACTAATCGTGTTTTTCTTATATTGACTATGCTCGACGCAATATTTTCATGACTATCACCCTTAATTTCATAATTCACATAACTCAATATTCCTCCTTTCAATTTTTTACCCTTACTACTCTCTTTTAATATATGTTTATTGCATCTCATTTAAACATGTCATTAGATTTATCATCAAATAATTATAATAATTAAAAAAATAAAAAAATCAACATATAATTTTAAAGCTATTGTTCAAATTCAAAAGTTAGAATGATAAGATACTATTACAAGAAATATTAGTATAGGAGAATATAAAACTAGAATCAATATAACTATTAAAAATTAAAAAAAATATTTTGGTTTTACTTTTTTATAATATAACTATATTCTTTTAATGACCAAAATATTTATAAATTAATTAAAAATCAATATAATGTGTTAGCTACTTATACTACATTCAAATTATTTTTTCACTAACTCATGTAATTTTGAATGTGTTTTTAAAAATTCATAAAATTCTTTCAAATCTTATAAATTAATAAAATCATGTCAAATTCTTTAAATTTTTATAATATAAATCTATTAAAATCTAAACTATCGTAAAAATCTTATAAAAAATATAATAAATCATAATATTCCTACTTAATTTTTAAAATCCAAAGAATTTTTTTATTAAAATAATCTTTTAAAATTATAATCTAATACACCTGATTGTTCATAAATCAAGACTTAATCTTGAACTGAAATACAATGTTGCAATCTTATAAAACCTAGAAGCGGAAGGAGCATGAAAGAAGACAAAGAATGAAATCCTTATTTAATCCAAAGTGATCTCAATCTTTTGTTAATTACTGCGACGATTCAGAATCCTAAGTTATGTTTCAAATTTGTGCATCCTCTTCCCCAAAGCCTTCCTTCTTTTTCAATTATTGAGAAACATGGGAAAATTTTGCAAAGAAACAAAATTAGAATACATTTCACAATCTTGTAAAAGAATGACAGGATGTTGGGGAATTACACGATTATTTATGAAAATCATATGATCATGTGACGTTGACAATAAGTCAATAGTCATTCCTTGATAAAAACGTGCCATGTGGTAGCTCTTAGTTAATGCGATTATGCGAGGGTTACATTATTAAGTGAAAATAATGTATTATTATTATTGTTTATAATACTTTGGAGATTCACTTAATTAAGGGATAATGAATTGTTTTCATACTTATTTATAAACATGGAATTTTATTTATTTAACCATTGAATTCAAATTTCTCATTAAATAGATCAAGTATATAATAACATTTTATATATTTATGAATTAGTTAATACTTTATCAGTTAACTTTGGCATATATCAACTATAATATTCAATACCTATCAACTTCTGAAAAAAAAAAACCCTATAAATGCTTAATTTATCTAAAACTTAACCCCAAAATATCACTATCTCATAAGTTAAAATAACTTCCTTTGATATATAGTCCTTATCTAATGAAAATTAAATTACATATTAGTATATATAAAATGAATTTATACTAATTGCAGCACATTATACTACAAACAATTACTCTTTAATATATAAAAATATATTTTTTGTTTATTTATTTATCTAAATCAGATATTTTTAAGACTTAAATATATTTTTTTGTTTGTGTAATTTAATATTTTTTTATTTTTATCTTTGTAATTTTTTGTTTTAATTTTTGTAAAATATATTTGTTTTGTTTATCGTCTTTAAAACGCTTTAAATAACCTTTTGAACAAGAAAAAATTATTTTGAATAATAAAAAAAAAATACTATATGAAGTATTTTAAGAACAAAAAATAAAACAAATATATTTTATAAGAAATAAAACGATAAAAATATTTTTGTAAGAACAAAAGAAAAGAAAAAGATATTTAAACTTGTTTTTAATTATGTAATATTACTCAACATTATTAATGTTGACCTGTGATGTCTGTATTAATAATTTAATTTTAAAAAAAAACAATTTTAACTACCAATATATCTTTATCCATTACATTAGCGAATGACATTATTTATAATGGAAGTCAACTTCTAAACATTCTAAATTATGGTGCCACTGTTCCACTCATTCTCACAGCCGGTGACTTTTCTTTAATCAGATGAGGTAATAGAGTTGTAATATATGCATATGGTTCGAGGACCAAACACTTGAGATACATGTACCAGTAATAGTAAGCGTTCGTTTTCTGAATTTCTCCATCGCAATAAAACTAGCAACTATTTATATAGTGAATTCATTTCCTCCTTCAATTTCGTTTATTGATTGAATTTTAAGCAACTTTAAAATACTACTATTAATGTTACATACCACCGACAATTTGTGCCATGAGGGTTACCTTTGATCGATGGATGCCAAATTCATGGCTTCTTGACAAGTAAACCAAAACTACATCATCTTTCATCTTTCATCTTCCAGAGAACTTAATAGCTCTAACCCAACCACAACCACTTCTAATAGATACTGTTGCACATATAGGGAATTAAACATGCGTATTGAATCGTGGTGACTATGACAAGCAAGCCCATCTTCATCACTGCCTTAATTCCAATCTGATGCTGTAGTGGATATATGCATGCATGGTTATATATATATATATATATATATATATATATATATATATATATATATATATATGTGTGTGTGTGTGTGTGTGTGTGTGTGTCCCTTAAAAATATCATTCCTTTACCAGAAATTTCAGAAGCCCAACACATAAAAGCTTAATTTAAGTAATTCGAATAAAAATTACGTGGATGCAATAAAAAATTAATCATGTTCCAAATTTGGCGTGTAAATAGTGTCGGCCCAAGTGTCTTAAGAATTTTAAAAGGCTTTTAACAGATTCAGTGTTGGAATGGTGATATGATAGAACTATTAACTATAAGTTATTATAATTTAAATTCAAAATTCAGTTTTAGATATATTAAAATTGAAGTTATAAATAATTTAATAGATAACTTATAATTTGTTATTCATCTGTATTTTGTATATTTTTTTAACACTCACAGTTAAAATTAAATAAAATCCTAATTATTTCATATTTCTACATTCAGATTCTTTAGTACTTGATAGAGGGTAAGAAATAGTAATAATAATAATTCAGTCACAAAAGTTTTTGGTGTAGATTTAAAACAAGCATAAATACAAGCATGAATCAATTGGTGCAAATTCTTTTATCTTAATATGTATTCTTAACTTCTCTTAATTTTGAGTTTTATCTTAATATATACTCTTAATTTTGAGTCTTATGTATTTAGTTCATCTTATATAACTTAAATAAAATTATTTTAAAAAAAATACTTATGACCAAGTAATAATAATATTGATAATCTATGACTTATCATATCATCAAGAATTAAATATGAGATAATTATGTGTGATTTTTTTAAAATTATATTTTTAATTCCTTGTGAAATAATTTGATGTTATTAATTATTTTAAAAAGATAAAAATTAAAAATATAATCTGCAAAAAAAAAAACATACACAATTGTTCATTATACTTCTTTATTCTTGATGAAGTGATAAATCATTTGTCAATATCCAACTAACTAACATTTTTATGTGACAATAGACACTAAAAATAGTAAATAATAACAAAAAAAAAGTTTAAAAACTTTGATGAATAGAATTTAACTAACAACAGAAATCTGAAAAAAAAATTATCTAATGCATGTTTGTTCATCCTAAGTGAACTTTCAAATATCCACCTCATATTTATTGGTGAATTTATTTAATAAATAGTTTTGTATAGCCTTAAAACGGCTTGAAAAAATCATATAAAATTATATTAAAAACACATCTCTTAATTTTTATTCGCATTTTCCGGATTACCAAAATAACCCTATAATATTGAATTAGAGAATGACAACCACATTAGCTAATTGGATAGTGCTTAATAACAGTGATGGGGATTGAGGAGTGTAAGATAAAAGGAATATGATATTGAACCCAAGTATATATTATAATAAAAACCTAATATTGTTATATTTCCAAAGTGGTGACGAATTGCTTCTTAGATTTTAGGCAAGTTGTAAGGTTTCGGAGCCCACGACGATACTTTTGAGGGTTCATCCAACCTTTAATGGCCCAACAAAAGGAAAAGATAACTAGATAAGTATATTGTAATGTTTTGAACATTTCTCTAATTCTCTTTCACACTTTCACGACCCAAAAAGAAACTCGGATTTTTATGGATGAACAAAAAATACATATAAAAGCAATGCTGGCAGTGTATGGAGAAGAAGAATTGGTGCTTACACTTTTTGCTGTTCTTTTCATATTGATGCTTTTCTTCTACTTTCCAATTTGGAAAGCCAGATGAGGAAATAAAGAGGGAAAAGGCTTATTCCATGATAACACTCGAAAGAAGAGAGAACTTGCAACATCACCACGGCATCACATACCATATATTTAAGCACCTTATTGGAGGGAATATAAATCAACAAAAAGAAAACATTCCACGATGTCTAGTTAAAGCTCATGTGATTAGAAGTGAGAAAGGTTAAAAAAAGGTTTGTTAGTGTAATTTTCAGCTGATTCAAAGAATAATCTTCTGTCCTGTCGCACACATAACTATCCATATCGATCAAAGTGCCATAATTAATACTTCAATATTTTAATTTTTACACATAGTGCTTTTTTAGTGAAAAAGATGTGACATATCGTGCTAATTAAAAAAGGTGGGTGTATTTGATCGAGTATGTTAAACATGGGAACATGAAAATTTTGAAATAAAAGCACTGTCAGTACACTTATCTTTTCATTTATTTATCCATCCTAACAAACGGCAAATTATTTAACGCTATAAGATAATGGAAATACATTAAGTTTACTACTATTCTTTTTCTTTTGGGGGTATGCACTGTCACCTTTTAATACGGTGGGTCTGAGTTCGTTCAAGTCAACTAAGGAGACAGGAAAAATCATGGAAGTTTCAATTCCATTGGAATCTTTGTGTTAACATCCATATACAAATTGATGTGTCAGACATTTAACTCAGTTAATTAAAATTTGAATTATTATAAATCTTCCGACTTTATCTTTAATTTTCACGGATAAAAAAAATATACAAATTAATAACTATAGTGATAAGTATATAGTATAGACAAAATAAACACATGAAGGCCATTCTAGACCACAAGAATCCGTTGCTACCTTCTCAAACATGTCATTCCTTCACGAGCTAGTGTTCCCTCAAGGTCTCCTATAATTCTAGCCGTCCTAACTTCTAGACCTCTTTGAACTTCATGGAACAGATTCCTAATACTGTCGGCAAACCGGTTCATGTCAATGCCTGAACCTTTCTCCATCTCTTCTGCCACTCCAACAAAGCCAGAAACTATCTTGGACTGAATTTCCATCAGTTTTTGTCCTGTTGCAACTATGTATCTTTGCAACTGAAATGTCTCTTCTAGGAAGTGCTCCAGTGTTGATGTTTTCTCCTTTTCTCTTGCAGCATTGACATCTCCACGGTTTGCATAGAGGTCATTCTCGTGCTGAAATGAAGTGCAAGAAAATGATTGAATGATATGCTCAACTTTGCTATGCCAAATGGAGTTGGACACTAGCATTTTTTAGATGACAGTTAATGCAACATTGGTCCATTTTTTTTGTATATCATAAATGGGTGTTAAAAAGAAGCCAAAAATGTTCACATGGATAAATGATTGTAGATAAAAATACTAATAGAACTAATGCTTACTTACCATCCGTTTGCAAAGATCATCAGTCTTCTCTTGGAGGGATTGATATCTTCCAACTTGTTTATTCAGCAATGTTGTCAAGGACAGATAAGCCTTCATACCAACTTTGCTATCATAATTAATTTCTGCTTGTTCATCATTGGCTTGCCTTCCTGTTAACCTTTCAACAAGAACAAGTTGCTGATTCAGCCTCTTGATCTTGTAAGATATTCCAAGAGCATGAAGATCCATCTTCCATAGGGACTGTTTTGTTGTACTAAGGGTCTGGCTGGTAGATGCTATCTTTTCAGAAGCATCAGCTTCTACTTTGTTTGGACTTTGATTTTGCATAGGAGTAGGACTATCCTCCCTAGAAACACCCTTTTCTTCTTCAATCTCATTTTCTTGAGATTGAACTAGTAAATTAGCACTGTTAAGCTGGTCATGGGGCAGACACTGTACTTCCTTCTCACAATCTTCCTCAACCAAAGTTTCCATTGTTTCTAGCACTTTTTCACCTGGTTTTCTCTTGACAACCTTGACTCTTGACCAGACAGCATATTGTGCTAGTTCTGATGATTGTGGAGGCAAATTTGAGTTATTTTTTAAGGGCCTCAATTTTGATACAAATTGCTCTTTCAGGGAAGTCAGTTCATCTTCTCTCTCCAACAGTAAGGTCTCCAGTCTCATCTTGTCATGTCTAAGCTGTGTCACATCCTTTACCTGCCCCTCCACATGTGCCCGCATCTGTTTCATTTCTAATTCTGTTCTCAACAACTGCCACCGAAATGCCTCTAATTTCTCATCTTTGAGTCGCAATTGTTCAGCAAAAGCATCTAGCTCTAAGTGATGCCTTTGTTCAATCAAGGTTGCATATCTTTCTGCCTCAGCTCTCACCCAATCTTCCAAACGCTTAGCATTAGCAGGAATGGCTGGAGACAAAATAATAGGACAAAGGGTCAAGGCAACTCTATACACTAACAACAAATAAAAACAGAAACAATGCAAGTTTGAAGAACATAATCTTACATAAGTCTCCATTTCTTTGCTGCAAATAGTGATCAGGAAAGGGTGAAAGTTGGTCTGGTTCATTTGCAATGTGTGAGGACCCAGTGAAACTATGCTGCATACCTCTACTACCAGGGAAAACATCCATCCTTGAACTCAAATTCACCAACATGCTTTTTAAGGAATGTCTTTCATGCTTTCCTTCTGAAACAGCCTTCCACCGTTGTGTCTCCTGCTCTGCTTGCTTCCTCCTAGCCTTTGATAACTTAACCTCCTTTAACAGCATTTGCTTCTCTGCAGTGTCCAGCTTAGACTTCCTCAACATTGCTGACAAAATTTTATCCTTCTGCTCCAAATCCTTGTGAAATTTTGTGATCTCCAAAGACAATTTTTGCGCCATCAAATCCGACTCCTCCTTGTTCTCCGCCGCCAAAGCAAGCTCTTGTCTAGTAGCTTCCACTTGCTTCACCGTGCGACCAAGTTCAGCCTCAAGCTGCCTTTGGTTTGACACAAGCTCAATGAAAGCAGTCTTGTGCTTCCTGAGATCAGAAGAATGCTCTTGAGCTTCGCGCCGAGCAGATTCTCTCATTTCTTCAGCATCCCTCTCAACCTTGTTCAGCTTCTCTTCTAGCTCCTTCCTCTTCTGCTCCTCCTTTTCAATCTCATTGTCTCTTGACTCCACCAAAGCCTGCATCTCCTTCAATTTCTGATTCATTTCAGAAATTGCAGCATCCTTGTTTCTCTCCAAAACTCTCAGCTCACTCAGTAGAGCCCCAATTTGTTGGCGAAGTCTCCTCCTTTCACTCAACCAGCTTTGCTCTTGTGCTGCAAAGATCCCCACAACTTTCTCATTGGCCTTGGCATCCTCATGCCTCATTCTTTTCAGATTCTCAATTTCTCTCTCAGCAATTTTGAGCTTGCACAATCCCTCCACCCCATTTGGCATTCCCTTCTGAAGCTTCCACACAACCAACCCCAAGAGCTGAGCACTCCCTTGAAGCATTGTGTCACGGATTTTAGACCATCTTTCAACTTCAACTTGTGGTTCTTCTGTGAGGACTTGGAGTGCAAAGAATGCACAAGAAACACCAAAATACATGGGATACATGCTTTCGGTGTCACTCTTGTTGTCACAACTAACTCTATCCAAAACAGAAACTTCCTTCTCACCCATTCCTGTGAGATCGGATTCCCTGGCACCTCTGCAATTGAAAACCAAAAGTTAGAAAACAAAAACCAGCAAAACTGTAAGTCCCACATTACCTTACAACTCACATGATTCAGACCACATAAATGGGGGAAAAGCACAGACCCACTTCTGATAAAAACAGATCACAAAATAATTCAATAATTGGGAAAACCAAACCAACTAGGCTTAGTACATTGGCTAGTGCAATAATTGAGGAACAGCAATACCCGGTGAAATTGATGGGTGCAGAATGTGACTAAAGCAACAGTTTCCTTAAAAAACATTCAACAACTTACACTTGCCACTGCTGCAAAACAAGCCAGTGAAGCAGAAACTGCAGCTAGGGAAAAAGTATTATTCCAATGGACAAGTTAACTCCAGCAGTCACACCAAACAGCAAAGCTCTATGTAGCAGATGTGAAAGGTATCTTCTTCTAAAAAAGGGCCATGAAAGATGGGCGCTTACACGTGTAACACTGCACATTCGGTTGAAAAAAAAGGGTACTCTACTACTCTTACTCTACACTGAATAGAAAGAAAACTAATGAATTATGCTCCCTGGTTTTCAGTGAAACACTCCTCTATCAACCCCACATGCTCCTTCCTTTCTTTTCTTCTATTTTAATTTTCCCTTTCTTCTCCTCCTACCACCACCAACCCCCCCACTGTTTCACACTCTTTTCTCTTCTGCCTAAGGCCTTAACTTAACCATTTTAGCAAGCAAAAGCACTAGATTCCTGGATGCTTGTCACCATTGATTGCAAGAGAGAGAAACTCGGCAACAAAAAAGAATAGATATCCAAAATCAATTTGGCTTAGAATATTGAATCAAATCAGAGTTGCTTATCTGTCTATTGATCATCAAAATACTATACAATAAGACATTTCTGTAATAAAAAAATACTTGCAAGACCAGAATTTCAAGCACAGGAGATAAAAATTTTAAAAAAAAAGTAAATATCATAGACAGTATATTTTTTTTATGAAAAAAGGTTTAGGTAAGTTAAGTCTGGGAGACTTATCAGGACCAGGACTTCAAGACTCAAGGAATGCTTGCAAAGGTAGTTACAAATTACCCACCAATAAGTTCTCATATGGACAGTGAGAATCGAACCGAGATATTTTTTTGAGATATAAGTTTGTTCCTTAGCAACTGAACCAATCTTTCTTGATTAGACAAAGCATATTTAAAAGTGCATGCGAGCAGTTACATAAAGTATATTTTATGTTTTCCTTATACGTATATATGTATACAAGTTGAGAACAAGTGCTGGTTGCTTTGCAACGTGGTTTACCCATTTTTGAAAATTCGGTCCCTGTCATGATTGGTAATATATAGTATAACAAACAACAATACAAACAAGAGAATTAATAACCTTCTCCTGGACCACGTATCTTATCCGTGAATTAATCCTACGATTACTGGGGGAATTGTTTGCATCCATATAAATATAATACCTTCACAAGTTAGGAATAATAATTCAAATATCTTGTGATACCACCAATTCTACAATATCTGAGATCCTTGATAGTTGTTGTGGGGCAAAAATATATGTTGCGTTCAGTACATATTTCTCAGTTTCCAAGCAATAAAGGTGTTAAGAGTCATGATGGACCCCAAATACACTAGAGGAATATGCTTCCATATCTGATTTTGAGAATTGAGATATGTAAAAGCTGGAACCTGTTAAACAAAAGCTATACAACAACAAACTAAATTATGAATGTCAGGGTCATATACATACATTTTAATACATAGCAGAAAAAATTGAGATACTTAAGTAGGTGGCTTTTCCTAAGTCCAATAAAGTCTAGTACCAAAGGAAAAACAGAACTTCAATTATGTTTTCTTTTCAACTTTTATGGATTTTTATGGTTAATATGTTTTTTCATATAATAATACTACAATTATATACAATGATTTTTTCACTTATTAATATCATATTTTAATTTTGATTTTTGAGTCATAACCAATTTCTCAACCTCAAGCAATTGATAATAAACTCGTGGAAATATTATTGTTTACTAGACTCTTTTAATGATTATTCAATAATCAATAGCATTAACAGAGTCAGCCAGACATAAGTATCATTGATATTTTTATAAAATTTATTTTATTGGAAGAGGGATGACAATGATTGTTTATGCATAGCTATATGATATCATATATACTTTTGCCTTTATTATTGACCTGAGGATGACTCACCGAACCTTTTGCAGTTTTGTATATAAAGCTTTTCTAATTTCGAAAATTCAAGATCTGATATTGGAATGTGAACTCGGTAATGTCGGCTTCAAATTCTCCAATACATTGCAGAAATGTTCTTTTTTTTATTTTATTTTTTTAAATTTGATTTTAAAACTTCAAAGATAACGAGCTTGGAGGGGTTACCGGTAGATGTTGATATTTATCCACCTTGTTGACTAAATGACTACAATAGCATGACAATGAAGTGTAAGAAAATTTTGATCTTGAAGGAAGAAAATCGTAGCCCATGTTCCCACCACGGATCTCGAATGTTTGGTGATGCTTATTTTGGGGCCATGCAAATTGATACGATATCACAGACAGCAGTGTTGCATCGGTGATGAGTGAATGCGCAAATATATAAATGAGCTTTGCATCATATCATATATCAAAACTCCCTAGAGAGAAAGGGGAAAATACCTCTAACCTCCCTAGAGAGAGAGGGGGAGGAAGAGAGCAATTATTAGATAATTTTTGTCTTCTATTTATTTTTCTTAATATAAGGGGACAAAGATTTTCTGTAGAAATGAATTTCAATGCAGGTAAAAGTTAGGCATGTTTGGTTTAAGATTTTTTCGGAGATTATAACATGAATGATGACCATTACTCTTCAAACATGCTAGTGATAATTTCAATTATAATCTTCAAATGTAATTTCAACATCCTCCTCGCTTGATAGGCAATCCTTCCGAGGAGATTCCTTTGATAATTAAAAACTAGTTGAATAATTACAATTTAGTAAAACCAGTACAATAATCTCTATGTAAGTCTATGCTAGCAGTCCCAACCCAACATGCCAGTGAGTCAGTGACGTCCTGCCATAGTTTGGGGTGCCTCCCCAGTCTACCAATTTTTGTAAAAAGAAATAATGTAATTTCAACAAAAAAAACAATTTTTAATACTAAACTTTGAAACTCATAATTAAAAATCAGCAACTTATTTCATACATTTTTAATAATTTTACTATAAAATTTGGACAAATTGGTGTCGCAAGTAAGCTTTGAAAAAAAAGTCAAATTTAACAATAAATTATCTTAAAATCATTTTTTACCTAACATTTAAATGCAAAACCTATTTTATATAATTAAAACAATTAAAACACGGTCACTGACAATTTCCTATGGTCTAAGAATAAGCTAAAATTCTCTTTTCAAACATTTTCTATTGCTAACTAAATAATTAAATAGATTATTTATTTTTTATTTAAAGGAATCAAAGAAAAATACTAAAGGGAATACAATAACTCGCTTGTGCTCCTCAATCAACTGAATTATTATATGTATACATACTACAAAATGAAAATGTAACTCAGAATAATGAATTGATTGTATATTCTTGCATAATAATTTTTTTAAAAAAAAACTATTTCGGTTTCCAAAAAGAAAACTAGTCACTACCTATCAACTCAAATACATCATCCTTCATGCACAGTTGCACAGTGAGCAAAATACACAAATCTTTGTGCACGCCTGGCTTTGTTCATTCTATTGATGGTAGAGAAATGCAAACACACGCATTTTCTGTACACATAATAGATAGCATCAATAATTTCTAGAAAATTTAGTATAATGCAACCTCTGGTGCAAATTGCAAAGCAAGCTACTAATTCCACAAACATCCTTGGGAAGGAGAGCATGCAAAACCGGGTGGGGTAGGACCCTACTTGCACTCCATGAATATGCACATGTAATCAAATGAAAATCCTGGTATACACATAATCTTAACGCAATCTAACTACAAATTACGAGATTTCGTTAAAAACAGTTTTATTCTCAGCCCGTTACTCCTAAGCCAGGGAAGAACCCACTTTACCCACAAGGGGTAAGTCTCTTATTTCCTGCACCTCGTGGATTATCATCCTTCCAGTCATCCCAAGCCCTTGCTTTCTCCTGTGCAGCATCATCTTCATCATCGTCTTCTCCTGGCTTTGACTTCCTATCGTTGTGCCAAGATGAATTGGCTTCTTCCATGAGTCTGACATTTCTCTCTTGCCATTTGTTCATTATTTCCATTTCTTTTAGCCCAGCTTCCTCAATGCTCATAGTTGGCATCCTTTCATAAAAGTATTCAACTTAGCATCTCAAAATATGTAACCAGAGTGTAAGTCCATCCTTAGCCTAAACTATATTCCTATAAGATTTGTCTACCAGTAAAATTGGACAACTCTA
This sequence comes from Glycine max, assembly GCF_000004515.6. Taxonomy (NCBI): domain Eukaryota; kingdom Viridiplantae; phylum Streptophyta; class Magnoliopsida; order Fabales; family Fabaceae; genus Glycine; species Glycine max. Next base: position 10,610,614 of record NC_038242.2, on the reverse strand, counting down.
CCTAATCAATTCTCTCAATCATAGGAAACCAATGGGGATTGGGGAGTCCTAGGCAATATAACACTGAAAACTACAAGGAAATAAAACTTCATCTCTTTTTGGGCACATGGTCAGTTTAAAACACTCTTATATTTCCCTATTCCAAAGCCTTTCTTAGCCAGGTTGCATGCATTTATTGATAAAGGGGATAATGCGTACCTATGACTAGGTTGGAAGACCTGAGCTGCCATTCTTTCTCTCTCAGTTGTTATGTTTCCATTTACAAGGCTAGCCGGTCCAAATATTAGTGGTTGATGCTTGTGATCGTGTGCTTGTGAAGCCTTTGCTCTTCCTTCTAGAACATCTTGGGCGAAAGTGGCACATGTGATTGGTGATGATGGCTTAGTGTACCGTGCACGAACTGCAGAATCATGATGCCAAGCTTCTGCTTTCTTGGCACGTTCATCAAGAACATCCTTAGAGAACTCCTTATCCCCATCCTAAAACATGGAAAAATCACAAGAAACAATAAGTAAAACCAAATAAAGTCGGCAAAAAATGTACAATTTCCTGTTCCTTTTTAAAATAGAACATGTCTATTATATTTAATTATATATGCTACATTTGGCCTGAGATTATAGAATTAGCTTGAGAAACATGCTATGATCTCTTAACAAAGTTAGCTAAGTATCAATTTCTGCTACTTCATAACATTTCTTAAAGTTTTAACTTTCAACTCAACACCGTTTCATAAAGTAATAAAGATTTCCAGTGTAATAATATTATCAGTGTAAAATAGTAGCAACAGACCCACAGCTGACTGACTAGGTACACACAACAGTGCTTCATTAAGTATTTGACACACCAAGCATTGTACTACCTTGGATTGTCTATCCTTAACAGCAGAAAGCATCTCTTCCTCTTTCTTCAACATATCCAGCAGATCTAGTGCCTGAATATGGCACAAGATAAACATGAGAACAATGGAAATAGAAGCTTAAACAACTGAAACTATTGCATAAGTACAAACCAACCTTACAGATTGCCAAAGATATGGTAGTGATCCAAGCCTGAAAAAAAGGGGGGGAATAAATGAACGGTTCAATGAGCAGATATAGTTCATACTTCATAGCAGTCACAATTACACACATTTGAAAAGCCAAAATCCATTTAATAAATCACAATCCAGTCAGGCAACATATATGACCACTATAGGTCCTAGAAACCAAATTTTAAGAGCCTATCCCAATTTTTGAAATATATCCAGTGAGTGCTAATTATCAATGTTTACAGAAGAAGTAAGCTGAATTTAAGCCCATCTAATGGGAAGCAGATGAATCACATAAAAACAGATTTTCAGCAATACATGCATATAGCATAAGCTCACAAAATACAGCATCACACTAAAATAAATAGCAGATCAGACACAAACCTCTCTTTCTTCTTCCCCATCATCATCCAATACTTCTTCCTCTCCTGCCTCAACAGGGGTGGACAGGGCAGCTGCTTTAGTAGAACGCCCACGCCGTTCCTTTTGCTCTTTTATTTCCAACAACTTTGATTCTGCAGCTCTCTGACGTTTGAACCTAGCGATCTGCACAACAGCAGGATTCAAACTTGTAGTGCCTGAATTCTATACAAAATCATGTTATATAATTTATACAAAAAAAAAATGTACACCTTCCTGGCCCTCTGATCAGCAACAGTTTTTGATGCCCCTTCAATGTAAGATTCTAACTCCTCTTTTGGGACCAGCTCCATTGCTTCGCAAAATGAAATAAACTCCTACAAAAAGGCTGTCTTCAGTAAGCTTTGATTGAAATGAATATTACAAAAAATTAATAAGGAGTTGTCCATATTATGTTGAATTGGCTGTTGGTGAAAAGGGGAGGGGGTTCCTTTCTACGGTTCAGCTCTCACCTTTAGTTTTGCCTGGGAAGCCTTTAGAATATGTATCCTGTCATCCTGTGCTAATTTTTCTGTCAACTCCGCAAGATAAAATGGCACCTGAGGTAATTATGACATGAAATTACTAAAATAGTAAATAAAAGGTTATCATTATTAAGTATTAACTACTCAGTCATCTTTAACAATCTGTACTAGTTAGAAGTTAAAACAGATGAAGCAAATATCCCATGGGTGGTGCATACGTCTAGCCTTACCACATTTATACATATCCTTATACTTGGTTCAACAAATCAGGGGAAGAAATGCATAGTGATGATTGGATTTCCTTCTAAATACTCATTTGCCGGTACTATTTGTTGCACATTCCTTTTATGCAAAGCTCAGGGGGAAACAGCATAAACAACCATTCCAATGATGAAACTCATTCCATTAGAAAATCCACCACTAAATCTTTCAAGAAGCTGAATAGCAGCTGAGCAAGGCAAGTGAGTGATTTGCAAAACAACATATTTTCATTCTCAAAGGCAGCTCAAAAAAGAGCAATTCTATTTTATAAGAGAGCAAATAGTATAGTACCCTGAATTACTACACTGACGCACAACACCCTGCATGACCATCTATCTTTAATGGTAAAATATGAAATCCAAACCATTCAACAAGAAATTGAAATAAAGCCCCTTTAGGCACAACAAAAGTTAGTGCAAGTTTCAATTACGATATTAAAAGTATCTTCACTAATCATTTTCCTCTGGTTTGATAACAGATTCTCAGCAGAAACAGTTATGGTTAAAATGTTAAACACATGAATATCTTTTAACTTGTGTTTGGATTGGTAGAGTAGGATGGTTCACAATGGAGTAGAGTAGAATGGAAAGCACTTTCTGCATTATTTGGAAGTTGAAAATCGATAGTTTATAATGGAGTGGTTATAGTTAATCCTCCGGCAGAAAGATAGGAGGAAGCCAAAAGGTGAAGCAATGTATCAATATGCTCAAAGGCTTATGTTTCACTCTAAAAGCATCATAAGCTTAACCTAACTGCACATTACTGCTTCACGCACATGGTTTGATGGATTGGTTTACCAATGTCCGACTTCATAATAATTTCTCCAACTCTGGGAGTTGGAAAAATTGAGTACGATGGCTCTATCGCTAAGAAAAAAAAAAGCTATTCAACTTTTCCAAACACGATCTAGATAGGTGCATGGTGGTATTCATTTTTCCTTGATTATATAAAAGCTAAAATAAGTAAACTGAAACGTATGAAAGAAGAATAATGATCCAGTGAAGAAGTACGAACCAGAATGTACTTGAGATTGGTGGTGCTGATATCTTCTTTGGTCTCGTTGGGAGAGAACAAACCTAGGTTATTGACCATGTCCTCGCATCTATGCAGAGCCTCGCACCCCTTCTTCACAACCTCCCGAACCCCAAAAACAAAGCGATGAAGAACACAAAAAAAAAAAAAAAGAGACAGAATGAGAAGACTAAAGCGTACCTGGTCGGCGGCGGAGGCGGTGGCGGTGGCTGAGTTGTGGATCTTGCGGGCTTGCTCAAAGAGCGCCGGCAACGGCACGTCCTCCATTCTGCAGCTTCCTTTCGATTCGATTATGAAGCAGCCCGTTGCGTTAAGAGAAAGAAGGAAAAAATGGAGAGTGATCGAGAACGAACAAGAAACAACTAAGAAGGGCACACTTCCTTGTGGAAGGGTGCACGCTACATACACATACGCCCTCCACTCACACCTTGCCACTTCAGCACTTCTTAAACCAAAATATCACTTTTAAAACAGTTTTATTATAATATTATTGAAAAATACTAATACACATTTTTTTATGCTTCTAATATTATATATATATATGTATATTCTTTTTTTTATATTTCAGTATTTAAAGAAATTATCGTAATGTAATAATCTAATTACTTTATTATAAATCAAAAATATATTTTATATATTTAAAGATACTTATGTTCATATATTTAACATTATTTATTTAAAACTAGTAAGAGGATGAAATTGAACCAAATTTAAAATATAAATGGTTAAATTGAATTTTTTTAAGCAGAAGGAATAAATTAAATCTTAACAAAAAAAAAAGACTAAAAGTAAGTCAAAACAAAACTACTTTATTTTATACTCAACAAAAATTTTCTTTAGGTTCAATTGATAATATAATATATTTTTTTTAAAAAATTAAATATAATTAAGCCTCGAACCAAATAATTATGATTATTATTAATAAAAATAAATATCATCATAATTGTCACTTGTCCAACAATTTTTTTTTAAAAAAATCAAGCATATATAATGTCACTATATACAACATTCTTTTATATATGAATACATCCATCTTGTGTTACAACTTAGAAGTAACGATGATCTGATCATAGAAAGTTGGTACAGGTAAATTGAAAAAAGAAAATGGTAATAGCATTCAGTTTTGGCCAAACATAGATCCATCTCGGTGTATTATATGTAGGACTAGGATGGGATTCATTTTTTATTTTTGTCAGAAACTCATTTCATTTGACATGACAAGGACATTCAACGGATTGTACGGGCTTTCAACCATTAATTACAGGGTCTAGGTCTGTGTTAACAGTGAACAAAGTTATGAGTTATGACACAGCCCATCTAATGTCAACTAATCTATGGCATATTTAGTGCCAACCTCATTGTCCTTCTTAGACAAAGTTTTTAATTTTGGTTAAATTATAATCTCACTTTTAATATATGATTATATTATATTAATTTTACATTAATAATAAGTTATTGATTTGAGTAATATTTAATTTTTTTAAAATTATATCTCTTTTTTAAAACTTTTTTTATATTTTTTAAAATTTAGTTTAATGTATGAGTTTATTAAACTAAAAAAATTTGCCTTGTTATAATTCTATTATTATCATTTACAAAAAAAAACTCCATTATCATCAATTAATTTTAAAACTTTAGAAAGTGGAATAAAGATTTCTAAACACACAGTTCAAAGCCAATATGATAAAGAGCTATTGCCATGAGATATCTTAAAATAAGTTTTTTTGGTCTGAGATCTGAAAATCACTTTGGATCTCAACTAACTCAAATAGTCAGATTGATCCGAGTAAATCTACTTGATAGTGACAAATATGAAATCTCTAAATGTTAATATTTTTTTCAGTCATAAAGTTGGAATCCAAAAACTTCATTTAAATAAAACTAAATTCTTTACCACTTAGACTAAAAGATATTGATAACTTAAAGTGGATTAATCTTAAATCTAAATCACCTCTTGAGAACAAAAAAAGAAGAAAAGCTCCAGTTTGTTTAAATAAATAAATAAAATAAAATTGTGAAATTCATTTCTTATTTAATGATTTTCACCGATGATTTTATTTTTTTACAACTTTAAACCATTCTGAAATTCATTTCTTATTTAATGATTTTCATTGATGATTTTATTTTTTTATAACTTTTAACCAATATTAGAAATGTGTTAGAAGTATATTAAAAAAATGTGTTTTTTTTTTCCTGAATTTTAAAAGAAATATGTTGAATAGTGTGTTGTTGACACTCGTGATGTATAACATGTTTGATTCCATGTTGATATGATAAAAAATACATAATCAATATAAAAGTCAAAAGCTAACAAAAGAAACTTCGAACGTTAACTGAGAAAATGGCATGATTTTAGAAAGAATTCGACGTTGATCCAAACATACATTTCATGATTCTTCACATAAATAATGACGATGCCTTCTGAATTTTGAATTATACTAGAAAAAGGTCATCCATACAATCGACCCTTGCATATCTATCTTAAAATCAATATAAATGTATATGCAGCTAATAACGTATGATTAGTTATAGTTAGATGATAAAATTATATAAATTTTAAACTGTGTATAGCATGAGAGCGTTTAACAGTTACAGATCATGTAATTAAGTTCAAATGCCCATAATCAAGTGTTTGAACAAATAAATAACTTTGGATAAAGGTAACGAGAATACATAACATCTTTCAGCTGGAGATTGAATTCTAGAAAGAGAAAAAAAAAAACCAAGAACTCTTATTTTTTCAAAAAATAATGTTTTTTAATATGTCCCTCCCTAATTTTTTTTTTACAAATAAAATCTAAAAACTAAAAATTAAATCATACCATTAAAAAATAACAATTTTTATTTTATTTTATTTTATTTGATATTATAAGACACAAAAAATAATCTAAAAACCCAATTCTACAAAACATTAATGTCAAATATAACACGCAATCGATAATGAAAGGAAGACATGCACTAATACAAATACACTATTGAAAACGTCAATCAGATATTTAAAATTTGCTATTTAGTTATGTTATGCTGCATCCGGTAAATATTTAATATTCCTTAGATCCGAAGGCAGCGTTGCCAACTTAGCACAATAATTGCAGTTTTTTTTTCTTGACATCCATATGGTCTTATCTCTACAAAGCTGGGACTACGCCTGCAACGTGTTCATTGCCCATGTGCTGGTACCCTGAAACTGAACTCTTTTTGTCGA
>NC_038242.2:10601227-10604105 GCF_000004515.6 Glycine max | reverse complement strand
TTACATATTACATATACATAACAGGTATGCTTATGCTTAAGCTCTCTCTGCAGTCTGCAACTTTCACAGTTATCAAGTGTGGATAAAATAAAAACAAGAAGCTAAAAAATCCCACGTCCTTCCAGAGAAAGAAGAAGGGACAAAAACGAAACCGAAAACGAAAAAAACGTGAACTTTTTTTGTTTTTTTATTCAATTTTGAGAGAGAGAAAAAAAGTATTGAGAAATTGGATGATTCAATAGGCCATGCACTTGAAGCCGCTGCAGACCCACAACCAGATGACGAAGAGAACCGCGCAGACGAACAAGTCAAGGATGAGGAGGACCCACACGTGTTTCTTCCACACGTGTTTGGCCTTGTTGCTGTGGTTGTAGTTGAGAGGCTGGTGGTGGGGCTTGAGCGAAACGACGTCGTCGGAGACGTCGAGCGTGCCAGGCGCGTCGTTAGGCCTTTTCTTTTTCTTCAAGCCCTGAGGTGGAGGGTTCAGAGGAGGAGGAGGAGGAGGAGGAGAGGCTTGTAGCTGATGGTGGTGGTGGTGGTGGTGGTGGTGAAGCGCGTTTTGGAAGATGGAGGTGAATTGGGATTGGAAAGAGAGAGGGGCAAAATGGTGATTATTGTTGGAAGAGGGTGGTAGGGTTTGGCGGAAGGAGGATCTGATGCAGTGGAGGAAAGGGAGGGTTTGGGATTTGAGGAGAGAGTGGTGGGAGATGGCGAAGAAGACGAAGGGAGGGTCGATGAGGAAGGTGTAGGTGCGGTTATGGACGGTGTGGGAGAAGAGGGTGTGGTTGGGAGGGGCTTGGGCCACGCATTGGGCTGCTAAGGCCTCCATGTTAGGCTCCTTCTCGCTCTGGTGCTGCCCCAGGATCGTCTCCGATCGAGCAATGCACGCGTAGTGGATCAATTCTGGATTCGAAATCATTGCTTCTTTCTTCAATGGCATTGGGATTAGGGATTAGGGATTTGAGGGGATCATTGTTATTCTGTAGAAGATTATTGATTAGGGTTTTGGTTTTGGCATGGAAGGAAGGAAGGAAGGAAGGATTTGGATTGGAATGATGAAAAATGAAAGAAAGGGTGGCGACGCGATGGGATTGGCTGCGCACCGCGCCCAACCACAACCCGAACGAAACTGTCCCTCTCTTTAAGTCCAAATTACCAACTTGTCCTCCTGTCTCTTCTTTCTTTCTACTATTGCCCCCAACCCATTCTCTTGTTCTCGCCTTTCTCTTTTTTACGCCTTTTTCTCTCATGTGTTTATCTCTTTAAAACTGTTAAATAAATCAATCAACCAGGCAAACATGACGATTCCATGAGTGAATAAAAATCTACTACTATCAATCATTATTCTCTTCTAAAGTTATCACTTTTTAAAATTACTACTAGTATAAGAAAAGTGATTTCACTTTTTTCATTTTGTTAGCTTTATTTATTTATAACTAACTAATATTTTAGTTTGTATAACTTGGAGGATAAACATTTATTTTTATAGAATTGTAATTCATAGTAAATACATATTTTTATATATGTATATTATATTTTAAGTTTCTAATAAATAATTTATAGTGTCATAGAAGGATTTTTTAATTATTTTTTAAAATAATATTAAATTCTATTTAAAATAAATAAAAAAGGATAACTTTAGAAGATATACTCAGTTAAGAAAATCAAGTCTAACAAAAATGAAACACATTGAGATGTTCCATAATTTTTTTGAATGAATTGTTAAATTAAATTAGGAATTATAAGGTTGATTTGATGATTGAAGGGATGAAAGAGAGTGAGAGATGGTAGGCATTTTCACTAACAAATTAACAACTTGATCTTAAAAAAATAATTTTTTAAATTAAATTAAATTATAATTAAGAACTATATTTAAAAGAAATAAAATAAAACTAACATTATGTTATATTTTTTATATGAGTCAAAGAACCTGTACTTTATATGTTTTTTTAAAACGATAATTCAACAAAAAATAGCACATTATATTTATTTTACTGCAACATATTATATTAAAAACCTCTTATCCTACATAAGTAATTCTTAAAAAAATTCATATTTCTATATTGTTCAATAACCATCATAAATTATAGCATTTGACTCCTAAGACTGTAATGTATCCTCCTTTGAGTCCTTCCCCCACAAGTTTCTGTTATTTAGACCAGTTATAAAACTAGTATTCGATATAATATTTCATTAAACTTAAAATTCTTTACTCCTTTTGAAGGATATATTCTATCAAAAAGTATACCTTAATCGCCAAATGAATTAGACAAAAGTAACCGAAAAATTACTAGGTTGCAGGCCACCAGGGAGTTGCCTTAACAATCTAACGCAAAAGTGGGTGGGTCAGTCACTGGCTCTGGATATCAAAGAGATGCATGCACAAGACAAAGATTGACGCATCTTGCAAATTGTGTCGGTCATTTTTCATACTTTTTAAGTTTTAACCCATGCTAATAAACAGCTATGGATTTTTAAGAAATCCGAATGTGGCACATGACCAGTTCTAGAACTCTTTTCCAGTACAAAAAGCAATAACTATGCATCACAATTGATTATCCATTTGCCCTTTGTACGGTAAAAAAAGCTTCTAATAGCATTTAATAATATTATTGGCATAGTTACAAAGTGGAGTTTCAATCTGTGTAAAGAAATTTCACGAGGACCTCCTAGCTGAGTTTATGTACCCTATCATATCATCAAAAGAGTACAGGCTCAAGACGGGTGAGATATATATATATATATATATATATATATATATGTGTGTGTGTGTGTGTGTGTGTGTGTGTGTGTGTGTGTGTGTGTGTGTGTGTGTGTGTGTGTGTGTGTGTGTGTGTGTGTGTGCATTCCTAAAATAAATTGTGTTTCTTAATAAAAT
>NC_038242.2:10555191-10601127 GCF_000004515.6 Glycine max | reverse complement strand
GATACTGAGTGGCAGCATTTACCCATGTGTAATCTCTTGTCATGCCTCTTATCATCAACCCCTCCCAAGAAGGCTTGTGTTCATTATATGTTTGAATGGCATATCTTAGAGCCTGTCAAAATTAATAAAAAAAAGTTAACATCACGATGACAAAAGAGTTGAAACATTGTAGTCGGAACATCATGAAAATGAGAAAGTTAGCCAATAGTTCCACATTCCAACATGTTAGTCCACCATAGACTGTATGAAATGAGATTGAAACAGATTCATTGATGTTTTACTGTTTTAGTAACTTGATGTGGCTGTTTTTAACATCTAGAGGCCAACTCAAGATTTAAAAAGCCAACCCAATGATAGCAATGCCAATTAGAGATTAATGATCCCTACCAAGAACCATTTCATCAGCCATATTAAACTAGACCAAGCATGCCATGATTGTCAGTAGACCAAAGGGTAGCACCCCCAATGAGTTCAGACAAGAATATATAGGTTTTGATAGAAATTATGATTACCCATATTATACAGCTTGCTTTCCGTCTAAAGATGGCCCCCTTCCCCCATAGACAAAAGGAAAAGGAAGACAATGAGAGCTCTCACAACTACAAACTTATATTACAACTGTTAGAAAAGTAATTTAATTATAGTATTTATGTAAATAGGACAGATTATATGTTATGTATATATGTTAATTCGAGTAACTGTATGTTCTTGTAATTATGTGCAATTACCCTTGTATTTATGACTCCTATAATATAAATATATGCTTTACTGTCTAATTCAAACATAATTCATCTCATGTCTTTCTTTCTCTCTCTTCTTAACATAACCTTTTGATAATCGACAAGGCAAAAGAAAACCCCATATGAATTTGCAAAAGACAAATAACATAGAATCATCTAGATTAAAATATTAAGATGCTGTCGAAGTATGAAAAACAATGAATTTGCCTGGACAAGAAATCAAGCTTACCGCTAACATGCTATCCTTTGTCAGTGGAGAAAATGTCCACCTGTCAGTGAAGTTCAAAATAATGTCAAACAATATATAATGAGCATATTCATCTTGTATTATGGGGTTGTAAAGTTATCTCTGACCGTGTCAGAAAAAAAACATAGCAGGAAGCAATTCAATAGATTTAGAAAGCTAATTAGTTTATACTTCACTTAAATATGTCAGAAAGAGAAAAAAAAAACATAGAAGGACTAAAAAGTACATTTTTCGGAATTGAGGGCCTAAAATAATACATTTAAATTTAAGGGACAAAAAACAACAGTGACTTAAAATTTGAGGGACAGAGACATATTTAAGCCTTCAGAAAACTAAGTTTGAATAGATGGCCCTGCTTTTTGTTAACGATATTATTTTTTTCCTACAACAATTCCAGTTGACAGTTGTGACCACCTAATCTGTTCTTTTAAAGTATATTTATAATTGGCAAAGTTACATGCCATCACATTTTATCCAGGCATGTACAGGCTTATGGGAGTTTTTCTGATCACTATATTAAGCTTACTTTCTTTTACAAATTTAAATTATTTCTATTCACTATATTATACTTAGTAATCAGCAATAGGAAATCTCTAACTGCCGTGATTCACAGCAAGAAATTAAAATAAGAGGCATGCTTATTACATAGGTTCCATTTTTTTTATTATGCTATAACTATGTTAATTTCACTTGGACCAAAGTGCTGTAAAGTTTATTAAGAAAATATGGCAATTGGATAATTGAAGAATAATAAATCAAAGCTCATGGACAACATACCCAGTGCTTTCAGCTTTGCTTTCTTCAGTATAGGGATTATAATTATGAACAGTATCCTGTACAAAGAGAAAGGCATATCAAGGCAAAGAAATCATGTTGAACTAGTCAATTGTTTATATTTTATTGACTTACTCTTAGCCCCCCAGTTTCATGAACTACAGGTATAGTTCCATATCTCATTGCATACAACTGATTCAGTCCGCAGGGCTCAAATGCAGATGGCATTAACAGTATATCACAGCTGACCATACCAGGAATACAGTAAGAAGCATAATTGATGTAGATATAGTAAGGAAATTTTGAATGAACTGCAAGTGTCCTATTCATAAATTTTGGATTACCCTGCAGTTATTTTATGAGATATTGGAACATTGAATCCCACCCAACCCCGAAATTTATCTTTATAAGCTGATTCTGTTGCTCTCATCCAGTCTTCATAAATAGGGTTTCCTGAACCTAGCATAACCTGGAAAAAAATAAGGAAAATAACTAGCCATGGAGGAGGGTCACAAATATACAACACACTCCTCAGAACTCAGAAGTTATACTTACATCCATCAATTACAATTTAAGAGGCTTCAATTACTCTCATGCAATTATTCATACAAGGAGGTTACATCTGAAGAATGATCAATCACATGATTTTTTTATGGCAAGTATCAAGTTGTTTAAAATTTATTTAGCAGGTATATTCTGCAACGTCTCAAGATATATTTTATACCCTACCAGTAAACACAGCCTACATTTTGATACCACCATGTCCAGGGATTTAATTAGTTTTTTTTTTTTGGATAGGCCAGGGATTTAATTTGTGATTGAAACATCATCTGTTTATAGAACACATATACAAAATCACTTACAAACTGAACATCAGCTTCCATGAGCTCTGGCATTGCCAACCGAATCAGGTCAATACCTTTCTGGTAGTCCAGTCTTCCAATGAATCCAATCTACAAGTTTCGGCCAAAGTCAATAACAGAAAGAGTGAGCAGAATTTTGCATTGCAGATAACAAACTTACCATTGGACAATCAGGCCTCACTGGAAGACCCAATTCCTTCTGCAACGAAATCTTGCATTCGGCCTGTACATTACATATGATTACAATAAGACAATTTCAGCTTATGAGATACAAAGGAAGGTTGATAAAGGGAAAAAGTGTAAAGCAACCTTCCCCGAAAGGTCATCAGCAGAATAGTTGGAAGCAATATGTTTATCACATGACGGGTCCCATTCAGTGACATCAATTCCATTTGTGATCCCTAGTCAATAATAAAATTGTTACAAGTTTGAGCATCAAGGCACATCATTCAGTAAAGAATTAGTTTTTTGTTTTGCGTTCAAATTCACATTCGTTGACTCACAAGTCACAACTACTTGTACAACTGATAGCATAAGGCAGCATCATGAGGAAAAAAATAATGACGAGAAGCATCGAAAGTTTTAGTGCTTGAAAACTAACAATTTCTTTTCTACTGAAGTAGTGAATTTGTGAAATCGAATTGGGATGTTATTCTAACAATTAAAGGGACTTTCAACAATTTTCTATTCAAAATACAGACCAGTATCAATACAACAGATTCTATGACACCAGTCAAGAATTCCAAGCAAATACATTACCTAATTGACTAGCCAAAGCAGCGTTAGCATTTTATCCAAATGCATTACCTAATTGACTAGCAAGAAGTTATCTGAACAATACTGGTTGATGGCAAAACAAAACGGAAAATGAATTGAAGCCTCCTTAACTCTAGCCCATTTCCCCTTTCTGCCCCTCATTTTGTCTATTTTATGTTAATGATTTGCCACCAATGCCACACTTACCCTGTGTTTCGATGAGATGAAAAATAATGAGGATAGAAAATTTTAAAATTACTTCTTGAATTTTCTTTCCTCTAAACTTTTCTTTCTGCTTTTTCTTCAATCAAGCAATAGAATTTTTCAAATTTCAAAAGTTTTAATTCGTCTCTATTTTCTCATTCCTTCCAAGCAATAAACATGGTATTATACTTGAATGATCCTAACACCAATGATTAAATCATCAAATTAATTTCGGGGTGTAGAAACTAAGGTCTGTTAAAATTAGTCACTCTAAAATAACAATTAATAAAAAGTTAGCTGCGGTGTTGCAGAAAATTGAAAGTTGGACAGGGTTCTATGCATTTTTTTATGGGGGAAAAATCTTGCAATTAGATATACAGATATGAAGTCTTCTAATCAATTCATTAGAAGACTTCTAGCCTCATTATTGTATCAAATTTGTGATACTAGTTATTTGCCATCAAATCCAGTAAACATGAAATATTGCTTTCAAATAGGATTTGATTCACAACAGAGTAAAAGAAATACTTAAGATATGGCACTGACTGTTAAATTGAGAAGATCACAAGGTACTTGTGTAACAAGAATAGAAAAATTTGTTAATCCCCCTGTTGATTATTTTTAGTAAGTTTACATTGAAATAAAGCTACTTTTATGGGTGTCAATGTCCAACAACAACATCAAGCTTAAATGTAAAACATATAATCTGAAACTTTATTGGAGATACGCATTTGCACCGAAGATAATTATTTCACCCAGGCTTGAATATTGCTAGAAGATTTACAGTTGCTTTAGGAGTATAAACCACATGTTATCAACACCAAAATATCAGTCATAAATAAATCTTTGATAGGATGAGCTTCAAACTGTATGCTTTAAGAAGAAGAAATATATAAAAAAATTAAAAACATACCACTGAGAATACTTTTTCGACTGCTTAATAAATCATGTAGACCACATCCACCTTCACTAGTCGTTATCTCCCAGGAATAGCCCTGAAAAAGAGAGGCAGATCTTTATGCATTGCATATCATTACATAGTAAATACAAGTCACTAGTCTTCTACAAAAATTTTAATTTATTATGATATCATACTATCATAGTGATGAAAAGTTTTATGTTCTGAGTGATTAACAACATTTTAAAATTAGTGTCTAATATGAGGAACAGAAAGGATACCGAGAAACAAAGAAATACCCAATATTTGACACAATAAAACAGAAGGAAGTAGAATATTTAGTTTGCAGTATTATGACCTTGCTTACTGTAACAATCCGGTCAGATGTAACAACAGCACCTTTTAGAAAGTTGACAGCTTCTCCCGTGTCAAGAGCATGTGTCCTTGCCCACGTAGGGAACACCCATCCCAGTGCTCCATACCATTCTGGAGGTAGCCCCAAATTGCTATATGTAATTGCAGGTTCCACTCCCTAACATATAATTTAATCAGCTTCTTTGCTGATATAAAAAGACTCAACAACATAAAGATGTGAGGTACACCATCTAAGAATTTACAACAACTAATTCTGTAGGTTATTGCTCACACAGTCTCATCCAGAGTCCTTAATTATGTTATAAACTTCTTGAATTAATATCAATAGACATTATATTTAACAAAGCATTATGGACCATAGCTGTAGCATTACAGATCAAAGACTACATCATTTTCCAAGAGTGTTCACTAACACAGATTAGAATCTTTGATATGCATGCACAGCCACAATCATGTTCAAATCGTTCATTTCAATGTGACAACCACCAACACAACAGTATATTACATATTAATGAAGTCTAAAATAAATCACACCAAATGGGATTGTGCTTGGCTGTTGGTATAAACTTAAAGATAAAAGTAATAATTTTCACTTTTTAACAATGTACTTGTTATTATAGGCCTTTCAGGATCTATCTGTCTAATTTCTAGAACGTGACTTAAGAATCACTGATAAGAGGCAGCCAAGCTGAAGGCATCTGGATGGAAAGTATAAAATAGAACTCATAGAGACACTTGTTAAGTACTTTTGTTGTTGATGTTTGAAATCTCATTTTAAGAAACAGATTAAAGCATGATGTTTTGCGCTGCTCTTAGTAACATCAACAAAATAAAATAAAATGAAAATGAATTAACTTACCTGGTGTGCTATATTATGTATCACCAAAATACTACGTGCATCCTTATATACCCCATGTGGACGATACTTCGCTGCCAAAAGTCTGCACCACAATCAAATTACTAGTTCTCATCCTCAGTGAAACAATAATATCAACTCAGACAAGAACCTCAAAATGAAACTTAAAAATGTGAAAATCCACATGACATAATGATGCCTAATAATAACTAAATGGGTAAATTACACTGATCTCCCTTGGGATATGCTTAGACTACATTGCCCACACCCCAAATTTTAAATTTTTTACTTTTTTCCCCTAAGAGACAAAATAAGCTACACTTTAGTTCATTTTAATGTAAACAAACTTCTTATTTTCTAGGGACATTTTCTTTTCTATGCAACTTTCAGTGGCACAAACAGCTAATTACAAACGATTTTAGGTTTTTATAAGATGAAATGAAGTTTTAAACATCCCTACCATCGATTTTTGATGATGTTGAGAATCTCAAAGAGGGAAAAATTGTCCTTGAGAAGTTTGTTTACATTACAATTGAATGGATTAAAGTATGACAAGTCTTAATCTCTCAGGGGAAGGTAGAGCAATAGAAGCATCTATATGAGAGGAGAGCATAATTCTCTCTAATTATATAGTTGCCAAAAAAAAATTACAGGACTCTTGGGGAGCCATTTGAAGAAAGATAGTCTTTACTAAAGCAAATGTATTTGCTCCTTTATTTTGATAAAGAACCGGGGGAAAAACACATTGTATTTCTTCATTTGCAAAAAAAGGGTGGATAAAGGTAGGTATGCATACATTGGAACTAGGCTGGCATGCCAATCATTAGCAAGGAATAAACATTTTTCTCCATAAGTAAACCCTCCCAATGGAAGCACCAATGGGGCTTCACATGCTGCATGGCAAAGTAAAGTGAACCGAAACTGTAAAACCAAATGAGAAAGAAAGTTTATCATTATTCATGAATGTATAACACTGATCTAGCATCAAAGCTAGAATTAACAAGAATATACCTGATTATCCCCAAAAGTCCCAAACGTGTCTCCATACGGATTCCCTGGTCTATGGAATGAGGGATGGTCCACAAATACCTAAAACAACAAGGCAGCACCAAGCATCATCCACGAAGAAACAAAGTATATCTTATGATGTAAGAAACCAAATGGTTTTGAACAACTCTAGAGTAACAAAAGCCTAAAACCAAAAAAAATCTAAAGTTCATACCCAATCAACTCCTTCCCTATACTCATGGTAAAAGCCAATTTCTTGAGCACCTCCAAAGCAAAACACTTTGGTGGATTGATCAAGATCAACTGCCCCGGCAAACTTGAGATCCTCAGGGGTACCATGAATGTATCTCGGCGTGACAACCATGACACGGTGTCCACGGCCCGCGAGTGCTATCGGTAAAGAGCCACAAACATCAGCAAGGCCACCGGTCTTCGAATATGGTGCCGCTTCAGAAGTCACGAAAACAA
Organism: Glycine max; assembly: GCF_000004515.6. Taxonomy (NCBI): domain Eukaryota; kingdom Viridiplantae; phylum Streptophyta; class Magnoliopsida; order Fabales; family Fabaceae; genus Glycine; species Glycine max. The sequence goes on along the minus strand of NC_038242.2, from coordinate 10,593,938 downwards.
TGTTATGGGACACTCTAGTCTTTGCTCCCTCTTCTTCTGTATCTTCAATCTCAGGTTTTTCAACCTCATCGCTACTAGAATCTTCCTCAGTTATTGTGTGTGACACACTCATCAACTCTTCGAGACCTGTGACGACACTTTGATCAACTCTTCAAGACCAAAAAATATATAACATCCTCTAAAACATGATGGATGCAACACTATTCTCTAATTGTAATCATAACATAAAAATAGTACACCATATTTTCAATTCAATGAAAATGGAGGAATTAGAATAACTGAATAAGCCTAGTGAGATTTTCAAATGCATGCCAGTCAGTGAAATGAAAAATGAATTAAGAAAGGTATGAAACCAGAGTCAGGAAGCAAGCGAAAGCCAACGAGATAGCCAAAATCGTCGGTTTCTCTGGCAATGAGGAGAGCTCTATCGTCTTTGTGGTGAGAGGTTTGGTCTTCGAAAGAGAAGGGACCGCCTTGTGAAGTAGCGCCGCCACCGCCGCCTTGAAGGTTAGCGGAAAATGATCGCAAGTTGGCATTTCTAGTTTTTCTATTGAGAAGAGAAGGGAAACGAGGTTGCCTTATTGATTGTAGTGGTGGTGATGCGCGTGGATGAAGAAGAAGAAGAGGAACAAGTTCCAGAGACTCCATGAGGAGGGAAGGAATCGTGAACCAAAAAAGGAAAGAGGAGAACAAAAAGAAGCACCAAACACTGCACACTTCACGAGTTCACATGACATGTATTGTAAGGTGTAAGTTAGATTTGGAAAGAGAAAAACGTACGAATACCATGCGTTAGATCCTGAATAAGCGCCAAAACCCATATAACCAAGATTAACGATATTTTTTGTGTGAAGGAAAACGATTAGAGATATTTTTTATTTTTGGACATATCGCAATGTAACGTTATTCCATTAGGATTTTAAATGATTATTTTGGTATAAAAAATCTCATAGATTTTAAAGACTGTGTGAGAATATTATGATTTATTAAATTTTTTTTATAATTTTTTTATAATAATTTGAATTTTAATGAATTTATATCATAAATATTTAAAAAATTTAAAAATATTTTATGAACTTATAAGATTTAAAAAGACTCTATGAATTTTTAAAAACACATTTAAAATTATAAAAGTTGGTGAAAAAATAAGAAAAGAATATGAGATTTAGATAAAAAAAAATTAATATAATTTTTTTAATCTTTTAATAGCTAAACTATTTCTAGCTTTAGGTTTTCCTATACCAATACTCCTTACAATAGCATATTCTCATTCTTACTTTTGGATTTAAACAACATATTTAAAATTATACGCAAATTTTTTGATTTTTTTTAATTACTATAATACAAATTCAATTACATGTTTAAATGAAATGCAATAAGAAACTTATACTAAAAGGGAGTGATGATGGTGAAAAATTTGTAAAAGGATTACTGAGTTATGGGTAAGATAAAATTAAGGGTGACAATCATGAAAACATTGCGTCGAGTGGGTAATGAACATAGTTAATATAAAAAAAACATAATTAACATTGACACATAAGACAAATATTAATTTAATTTAGAAAACAAACAAAAAAGAGAAGAGAAAGGAGTATATTTCATATTTTTTTTGTTCCAAAATAATATCCATTGAAATTTATATATTTTTTAATACCAAAAGACTTTAAGTTATAAAAAAATCCTAATTGAAATCATCAAATTTTGTTATACTGCTTGAAAAATCTTAAAAGTCTTTATTGAATACCACGAGTTTATTTATATCATTTAAAAATCTTGATTAAATATCACAACACTTTTCATAAAATAAAATCCTTTGAAATCATAATCCAATTTACCTTCTTATATTTTATTGATTTCAATCTGAATAGTTCTTTTGTAGCTTGTTCTTTAAGACATTTTTTTTTTGCAATAAGGTATTCATGTAGTTGTAAGTTATGAAACTAATCATCAAAACTTAGAGATTACTAAATAAATTTTGTCTCTTCCAATAAAATCCTCTTCATGAACAAAAAATTGAACCCTTTATAATTATCAATATATTTAAAAAATCCAATTATCTATTAATTGCGTTGTAATTTGTATTTCTTGTTCAATCGTATTTAATACAAAATCTTATTTCTAATATTGTAATGATATTATTGATTTTTTTTTAATTTACAGCCTGCTTAAACAGAAGAAGGAATTATGTTTGGGACACTAAGAGTGAAGATAATAATTACACAAGATATGAAAAATCACATTCAAGCTTAAGCACGCTATTAAATTTGTATATTTTATTTTTATGACAAATAAAAATTGTGCATTTTTCAATGAAAAGAAACACTCAAACAAATATTAATTTTCTTTAGAAAAAAAACAAAAAACCAAACATTTTCTTACATGCGAAACAGAACATAAAATGGGGTTCCTAGACATTACGATCTCACTTTTTTTGGTGTGTTTAAGGAGGAAAGGGGTATACAATCTCAGATATTGTTGTTCATGACTCGACAGTTGACACCACGACATATTATATTAAGAACCATTGCATGTCAACGACCGAAGTTCAGACCATACAAACGCATGCTATTATTATGATTATGATATATAGAAAAATAAATTAATTAATGAAGTCAAAGGCCAACCATAAATTAATCAAGTCAAGGCCAGCCATTGGTGGCTCCAAGGGGAAGGGCCCAATCCTCAATGTGAACATTATCTGGGCTGCCACCTGAAATCCGTCTAGATTGGAGACGAATCTCATTAATTTTTGGGTTTGGGCTTCTCGGGGAGACATGGGCTGAAGTGGGCCCACCGGAGCTAGATGAGTCACAGCCTAGCCCAATAGCAGAACTTCTCCTGGTGGATGAGTTCCAGTGAGGCCCAGGTGAACCACGTTGCTTAAACGGGCCTTGAGGCCCTTGACTCCTAACCTTGGCCTTTGCAGACAGGGTTGGGGCCATGTAGCTAGGTATACCTGCACTATGCTGGCGCTGGTGGTACCTATTAGAAATTGGGCTTGTGTCATAAGATTCTTGGTTCATGAAGCCCATGTTAGCAGCCATGTCCATTTCAACTGTCTTTTCTTCAGACATGTCATCAGTGGTAGCATTAGCAAGAGTCCTATAAAGGGTCTCACGTGGTCTTAAGTTGGGTGATTGTTGTGATGACATCCAACGTTCCAACCAGTTCCAATCCAATTGTGGTCTTTCACGCTCAGTGTTGTAGCATCCTATATCATCACCATTTGGGTCTATGTGCATGTATTGCTTCAGCTGCCGCTGCACACAAAATGATCAACAATTAAAATGTATATAGGACAATGAAATAATATGCAATTATCATTCCAATGCATTTTGCATGTAGAGGAACTATTATCATGCTCTCAACTACTAATTTTTCTCTCATAAGTTATTGAAAAACATAAAAGTAAATGAACATTTTTCTCCTTAATAGTGTGAAATAGTGATAATAATGTACATGATTTAATCTTAAATTTATAAAAAAAAAAATACTATGTGCTTAAATGTACATGATTATTTAATTTTGTCAATAAATTAAAAAGTTCAATAATTAATTTATCATTAAATAATAAGTTAACACCTAACTAAATCAAAACTTTCGTTCTTTGGTAAATTAAATAGTTATGACTTTATCCATTGAAGAAAAAGAAAAATAGTGATTTATCAAAAACTTATGATAATTTTTGGTGCATGTGGGTTTGAATGAAGGTTGGACAAAAAAGAATACCTGGCAGTTGAAAGCGTAAGCAAGAGCTCTCTCCCTTTTCATTACAGCTTCATGTTTCCTGAAATAATGGTTTTCCTTAATGTGCTGGGAAGCATCCATATCTAACATTTTGATGGGGCTCAAAAACTGCTTAGGACATTCATGTTGTTCCTCAACTCTTCTCTGAAGCTTCTCCTCAGTCAACTCCAGTCTGCGAGCTCTTACTCTTGCCTGCACTCGAACCAATGCATGCATGCATCGCATTGTCATCTGAGCTTGCTTTCGCACATTATGTCCCCTCACTAGCGCTTGCAGCCTCACCAATCCCTTCAAAGCACGCAATGCACGTCGAGCCTACACAATTCAACACGTACTCTATACCATATCAAATTTGCCTTACTTCAAGTTAGACACAATCAATCAAAAAGCTTACACAATCATTAAGGGAATAATTCTGTGCTCAACTTATCTTAATATTAGATTTAAATATATTTTTAGTTTATGTAAATTAGTGTTTTTTTTTAATTTTTGGTCATAAGTTTATTTTTTAAAATTTTAGTGTAATGTAAGTTTATGTTTTTTTAATTTTGATCATTATAAGATGTTTTCTTATTTTTACTTCTTCTAAATTTACGTTTTTTCAATTTTAATTTAATCCTTGTAAGTATAAATATAAAAATTATAAATAAAAATATTAGAATCTTAAAAAAAAATTGAAATTAAAACCACAAATTTACAAGGACTATAAATAAAAAAAAATTTACATGACTTATATAAAATTAAAAAAAAATGTTAATTTATGGAACTAAAATTAAAAAAAATAAACTTACAAAAGACAAAAATAAAAAAATATTACCTTACAGAAAAAAAATACATATATTTAACCTTTAATATTATTCTGAACTTTATACAAGTATTATAGCTAGTCATGCAAGAATTTCTAATCTTGCAGATTACCCCCTTTATTATCACAACCTAATTTTGTGTTCTTCTGGTTAGTTTTCTGCTACTCCGTACACAATGAATTAAATTATTTTCCCCATAAGTTTACCATATGTATAATAAATCAATGTGAACTTCAATGTTTAAAGACGAAGGGGTCGCATATAGTACTATATGCAAGTGTCATTCATTCATAATAAAAGTAACTCTAAAACTTTGAGAGTGGGTGGCATATTTATGGTTCATACCAAACCAAATGAACTAAAATATGTTACACCGTTATACTGTGATATTAAACAACTAACAACAACTTCAACCGAAGAAGACAAGAAATAATTACTTCAATCTTGCATGCGACATATAAGATCGGTTTAATGATAAATGGAGAAGAAAAGAGGAGAGAAATCGCAAATTCAAATTTTCTTACTAATAAAAACTAATAATACTAATAACTAACATTTTTGTTGATAAAAAAAAAAAAGACAAACCCCAATATTGTAAGAGAAAGACAAAGGAGGGACATACAAGGTAGCCTCTGTAGTATGATTGAATGAGTATTGCAGCTCTTTCTTCCTTCGGCTGGCGTCCATAACCCGCCAATCTTACAACTCTAGCAGCTGCTTGAGCAGCTGCCACCGCCGCCTCGGCGGCAGCGGCAGTTGCTGCTGCAAAGGCAACGGCATGGTTTCTATCTTCAGTCACTGGTGTTGACGACGTGGCACTTCCTTCATTGATAACATCTGGAGAACTCTCTGCAGGAAAATGCTCCACAGAAACCTCCTCTGGCGCCACATGCTGCTGCCACTGCTCTTCCTTGTTCTCTTTCTGAAAGTGGAAATAGTGAAATACCAACATCCATCAAACTCTAATTAGCACTCATTTGGGAAAATCACAAGGACTAAAAAAACAACATCAACACGGAATGCGTTTTGTTTTAACATGATTGAGATCTTACGTGGGAAGCACATGATGATGGAGATGAATGATGTGATGGGGTGGGTGGTATGATAACTATGTGACACAAATACTAGTAAAATTATTTGATATACATGTTCACATGATAGGGGACCATGTACACATAATTACACACTGTATTGTTGGGTCGATGGTCCTAAGGATCAGGTCGCTCATCCTTTTTATGTGGCAGCACAAAAGACAACAAAAACAACAACTAAGAAGTCCACTTTACTTTTACTATCCTAACGGAGGAGCTATTAGCCTTCAATGTGTATGGTAGAATGAAGTGATAGCATTAATTACGCTGCAGTTATAAGCAATTTCTGTTTTCTTAAGGTTTGTTGGGGATTGAGTAAAAGGTCATGATCATGGCTCGTGACTAGTTCGATAACTTGGAGCTGAATTCGGTATTAATGATCATAATATATACTATTAAGTCGTCGACCTAGTTAGAATATCCTGTCCCTCCAAGGTTAACTATTTTCTTTCTTATACCAGAACTAATCTTAGAAATAATCATGGTGCAGTAAGATAAAACTAACTGTCTATGAAACTCATTCGAGTATTTAACACAATTTATCTAGCAAGTTAAAAGAATCTCGCACTAATTGATGCAGGCTCAATATTCTTCAAGGTTAATCAGTTTAGTTTTGCCCATAAGATGATAAAAAAATTGATTTGAAAAAAAAAACATTTTTAGAAAGTCAATTTCATCGTACAAAAATTTATGCCTTGAATTAGTCTTCAAATAATGCTATGGAGAGTATCACAATTTGTAGTCAGATAACATTATAAAAAATCTTTACAATATTACTCATTCTAATTAAATTATAAAAAATATATGATTTAACAGTGAAACATAATCTTAAAAGGAATAGATTAAAATCTATTTTGGAAATCTTCAAACCATGAAAAAGCGTATTTACTGGACTGGTAAATGACTAAAAAAAAAAGAAAGAAAGAAAGAAAGACAAGTCAAGGCAAGAATTTCATTATGTTTATGGAACTCCAATGAAAATGGAAAATCCTAATTCAGAAAAAAACTAGTTTAGAAGAATCAAAAGAAGAAGAAAAAAGAATGAAATTAAAATTAAAAAAAAATGTAAGATTAGCAAATAATTTTCCAAAAACAGGGGAAGGGATCACCTTCTTCTCCGGCACCGGCGAGTCCTTAGAAGAAGACTTGAAAACTTTCTTCACCGACGAGAACCAGCTCCCTCCTTTCTTCCCCATCGTCGAGGAAAGAATCTGCTTCTTAATCCGCCACCACAATCATATGCATTACAAAATCAGACATGTCAGAACCTCAAAAGGTGAATTGTAACCATCTCAAGTCTCATTCGACCAACCAAAAACATCCTACGACACGCTACGTTACGTGGGAAGCAACGAAGAGAAGAGAAAATGGGGTTATGTTATGAAAAACATGCGTGAGTACCTGGTGCAGAGGCCAATGTTGGTGTTTGGCCTTTACTTGGCATATTTGAGATTCATGAGAAAGAGGTGTTTGGTCCGAGAAAGTGTGAATTCAGATGAAGAAAGACAGAAACTCAGAAAGAGAGGATGGTGTGAGGACTGGACAGAGCCTCTCAGAGTGTGTACATGAGATTGAGAGAGACAGATTGGTAGTAACCGTAATCGCTTTGTGTGGGAGAAAGAGAATCTAAATAGGAGGAGGAAATAAAATGGGATCCAAGTTCCACAGTTTACATTGTCAAATGTGAAGGTTAATTTATTGCATGTAAATTTTTCCTGATGATTAGAAATTATTTTACATGTAATTTTTAAATAATTATTATAATGTAAAACTTTTATAATGTAAATGGAGTATGTAGGGTTTTTTTTAAGTCAAGAGTAAAATTTTTTGGGGTGTGAAAATAGATGTAAAAGTTTTAATCAAAGTTATAAATTCAACTTTAATTTCTCGAGTTATGAAACTGAGTTATCATCTAATCATTAGTCAGTGCGTAAATAATTAAACTAATTAATCACATGAGCGAAAAGGCTATTTTTACACAAGAAAATAAGAGAAACAAATACAAATGATTAAACTTTATATGAATTATTAAGATTAAAATATAAAATTTGGTTTTTTAAGTAAATATATAATCTTAGAATAAAATTTAAACATAATTATATTTATGAACAATTATAAGTAAATATTTTTTTCCACTATACGATAAATATAAATATAATCATGTACCAGATAAGTATAATAATAAAAATATTATGATCCAATATATAATTGTAGCATATAGTGGTTAAAGTTATAAGAATAAATTAGCATATCTCGTATTCGACTTTCACACTGAAGTAACATGGTTTAACCCGGTAAAGAAAACTAATTGAAATCCTGTGACATCGATTTACTTATTTAATTAGCTGATCTAATACGCTACTCTAACTAATTTATGAGTCTATTTAAATTTTGTCTGGATTAGGTTCCAACTTATGAAAACTTCTAAATTAAAATAAGTACTTTTTTTACAACTTAATAAGTGTTGCTCACATTATAATACATGATTACATGTTGAGTTAGTGAAAGCGAATTTATGTTCAATTCCCATATAATATTTTTTTGAGAAGGTAAAAAAACTTTAAGTATAATTAAGCTATGAAAATTAGTTATACATAAATAGTAAAAATAAAAATTTATTTAATGTTATATAATCATTTAAAGAAATTATGGGACCTTTTAAAAAATTCACATGATTCATATAGATATGATATAATGGTTAATATTTAGCTCTCTCATTCTTTAAAAAAATAAATTAGACAACAAATATTGATTACATTAGTAAGGATTAAACTCATATCCCACAAAAATGTAGGTTTAGATCTTATTATTAATATTAAAATTTTGTTGATAGACAATCTATAAGTATTTATTGAACATCCTTTTTGTTCTTGTTAAATCTCTGAAATTCAATTCACTTAAATTTTATTTAATAAAAATAATTATATATAATAGATGACAAAAATTAAAAAAAAATTAAAATTACATTATCATTTAAAAATCACATTTTTTAAAAAAAATAAGACGACTTATTAGTTTTAGTCTTTATCATTTATGATAAAATCTAATAATTAAACTTTTTCACTCATAAAAATAACTTTCTTACTAGATACACTCATTCGTATATATATATATATGTAAGTTTTTGTTATTGTGAGGAAAAGTGGGAGAATAGTTATAACTTAATGTTAGATAACTTTTGGCTTGAAGATTACTGATAGTAGAAAAGACGTGGTTGAACCATTCTTATCGCGGTGTGCATCATAGATGGAATATCGTTCCTTCGGCAACTGTTGAATAATGAGATATATATAATTGATGTGAGAGTTTTGTTTCATTGTTTCTTTCATAAATAGAATAGAATCACCAAGAAGTTTGTACGTGCGTAGCTATTTTGATCAATATTTCAATGTTAAGATTAAAAGGAGTTCTGTTGAAATGTTGAGGATTGATCTCTATACACACACTAGCATGTATTTTAAATTCATCCCAACATATCAACATTTTAAAATATAAATTTTTGTTTAAACATTGTAACCTACTTAATCTATAAAATTTTAATAAGTTGAGTCTCAATCAATATAGCCATTTTTTTTTATCATGAAACCTCATCCATTTAGTTTTTTTTATAGCCATCCATTTATTTAAGAGCTCATTGCCCTGAAATGAGGTAGAAACAGAACATCGCAACTATATTAATATATAGGCAAAGAAAAATTAACCTATATTTATCTGCGAAGTTCTTCGTGTGACTCACAAGTAGGTCACGAGTCACGAGTCACGAGCTTAAACCCTTGCTCGCACGTCATGTACGCTGGCTTGTCCATTCTTTCTGCGTCTTCAACAATTGGTCCCACTCAATTTAATAAAAAAATCTGCCAAACCACACATATTAAAATGCAAACGAAAACTAGTTTTCCCATTTGATTAGTAAGAAAGGAGACAGAGATTAGGGGCTTAAAAGTGGTCATTGAAGGATTATGGATATATATGACGACGGCGTAGTAGGTGAAAATGAATGGAAACTGAGACAACGTAAGTATAAAAACAGTAGTAATTTTTTCTAGGTTCTGTTATGGTATGAAAAAAAACTTACATCACTTAGAATTGAAAGTAAAAGTTAAGAATAATTTAAAAACTTTTTTCTTAATCTATTGAAATATTTTTTAGGATATAATCTTGGCAGTTCACCAAGCATCACAAGGACATTACTTGAGACACGAAGTGATCTTAACTATGTCAACACACTTGAGGTCGAAACAAAGACCCTAATAAAAGTGAGTTATTCTTGCTCCTTAGTTAGTCACAACTGGGAGCTGAGAGAATATGTTTGATGATTATTATCCAAAGTGCTTATACATTCTCTCTCTACGTTCTGACATGGTTTTAGGGAGAGACATGTCTAATAGAGGCACCTCAAACACACACTTAATCTGGTACGCCAATTTTTTTTTGCATCATTTAACAATCAAGGCCTAAAATACTGTAACTCTAAGTATGTTAACAGACTTTTGTAACAGGCTACATATCTGCTAGTGTTTTTTTAACCCCATTTTACTTCATTATCCAGACTTAACATTTAGTATATAACCTAATGAGATAGTGCCCTTTTAGAATGGCTAATTTGATTGAGTTATGGATCTTATTTTTGTGCATGAATACCATAAATTACTAGTGCAATTAGTCATATGGTAATGGCCCCAAAAAATTGTGTACGATGTCTTTAATTAATAATTGAGGTAGATACGCAACTTCAACCCAATGATTACTTGATCAGCATTATAAACTTTCAATATATCTTGTCATTTAATTTTTTGTTCATAAAAAACATTATATTCCTCTTATACCCTCTCTATTTTGTAAAGCTTTTATGTCATGCAAGAAAAGCCAAGTTTTTACTCTTTCAGCTTCCTCGGGACAGTCGAGGGGCGCTAACAAGACAGCGAAAGGATGTTACGCCCTCTTCTCACTTAATATATAGTGTATATAGGATTTAATTATAAAAAATAATAAAGTAAAAGTAAATTTGTCATGAGTTTAATTTCTATTTTTCTATACCATGATCGTGTAAGAAATTTTTACACTGAATTAATTATAAATCATAATAGATATTACATTTTAACATTTGATACAAGTTACTTGCTGCTGTAGTTGAATTCGCAGTTCTTTGGCGGCTACAAACTTCAAAATATGTATATCACCATATTCGGCCAATGAAACAGTTAAAATAAGTAAATAACTGTATCTCTTTCGCGTGTTGAGTTGTGATACGAAAGTTACTTTATTATTGCTACACGCGCTTTAGGGGTAGTTCTGGACCTCTCTGGTTATGGTAGATAGAAAAAGAAAAACATGAAAGGCTTTGGCCTTGGAAGATATTGCTTATTATTTGCTTGCTTGCGTTGAAAGGGAACAAGATAATAAAAGGTATGCATTGGGAAGACCGGTAGTCTTATTTATGTGCCCTTTTTTCATGCATTTGAGATGGTCATAACTTACAAATAAGTTGGTGAGACGCACCTTTCATCTCTCTTTTTTTGTTGATTTATTACTTAATGACTTTATTTTTTTATGTACTTTGGATTAAATTCAACTAAGTAAGTAGGTTAGTCCTCTAAAAAAAAAGTAGGTCGGTATTAGATTAGTAGATTGAATTAATGTTTTCGGCTGATTAAAAAAAATGAATTAACGTTGTTGAGGTTCAAATGAGTTATTCTCTCCTTTCTATGAGATGGACCGTATCCCGTCGAAAACCCAATCTATCAGCAAACAAGCAATTGCTTCCTGCACCTCCCAAAAGACCTGGATAGATTCAAATAGCCCTACCTCTACCAAGCAATTCCCACCTCCACCCAATGGCCAATACCATTGTTGACCCAAACACTGCTGCTGCAACTGCCCAACACCAACGTCGACAATCCTTATGCAGAAAAAAAAAAGCGCAAACGAAGTTGAAAACGAAAGCAAGGTACAAAACTTGACCCAATTCCAAAAAGGCTTTTTTTTTTTTTTGCATTTCTTGAAAGGTCTTTATGAAAGCATATTTTTATACTTTTTGAAAGACTATTCCGCAAAAGGTGTCTTAAAAAGATAAATGTTCAACCTCCTCCTCGCAATGGTTTGCTTGCACGCTTCTTAGGACCTCACACCAAACCTTTTTCTCGGCCTTGCAAAAGAGACAACATCATCAACGTCACACTGCACTACCAGTCTACCACCCATCATCCATATTACACCATCCTGCCATCCTTTGTGTTGCACCGCACCCCCACCCATCATCATAGGTGAAGAGAAAAAACTGACGTGTACATTTTTGTGTGTAGATCTCCCCATCATGCCACATTGTCACCTTTTCTATTGTGGATGATTTCTTTGTACGTTAAATTTGTTGTATGTTTGTGGCAGTGGTTTCACCATGGACAAAGGCTTCATAAGAGGGGAGGGTGTTGGTGGAGGGAGTTGGCGTGGAAGGGCATTCAGGCGAGGGGTAGTTTTGTCCATTCATATAGTTTGGAGGTGCATGAAGCAAAAAGTGGAGTGCATTCCACAAATCTGTTCTTAATCTTTTCTCCCCCTCTCTCCTCGCCCAAAAACCATGATCATTATCCCAAGGCATCTTGCTAAATACACCTTCTAGTTTTCTAAATTAACTCCCTTTCTTCTTATTAAAGTTTTTATTACCAACTATACCCTTTAAACCCTATTTATACACAGCCCACAATTTTTTCTTTCTCTTCTTCCCATCAAAGTGCCCACCACCATCGAAAGCCATGTTGACCTCCATTCCATCGCCGGCATTGATTCTCAGACGGTAAAATTGGCTTCGTTCAACCACAAAATTGGGATCAATCATTGCCCCATTGATTCTCAAAGGAGGATCTCCTACTAATTGAATCCTTTTATTCTCAAGATGATCAAGAATCACTGTTAATGGAAAAAAAAAAATCAAATCCAAAAAAAAGGAAACCAAATTTGCACAAAACAAAACTGGATGTGCACAAAAACAAACCAAATCTGCCAAAATTGGAGCCAAATTTGCACAAAATGAAACCAAATCCAAATATTTTTTACCCTTAATTTTGAAAGAGCACCTTTCATAATTCAGACTTGCATTTTTTCACGAAGAGACACATATTTTCATGAAGACACACAACTGTGGTTTTAAATTGCGGTTGCGGTTGTTGTTGCGTTGTGGCAAGTCAGAAAACCTTTATATTGTGGGATATGCGGCCTCGACCACAATTGCGGTTGTGGTGATTCAAAGTACCTTGACATTGTGGCCGCAATTGTGGTTGTGGAACGCTATTTAAAACCATGGACAGAACAACCTTTCATTATTTTCAAAATCTCTTACACACAAACACCTATATTTTTTCTATGTGGTTGAACTCCCCTGTCCCTCTCTAATCAAGTACTGGACTATTGCTCATTTGTTTACTTTTACATGTGTGCAAGCATTATCTGTATATATGAATGTCAATAAGCTCCATTTGTGCAGCATTCCCTTCATACAAATCCACTATCCATCCAAGGAGCTTCTTCAGCACTGGTGCCAGTGGATTTGAATGAAGGCACTGTTGATGCAAAGGAAAATGTGCAAAATGGAGAAATGCTACACATACAATCCAGCTTCCGACATTCCCAGGTGGCTTTCCTCTACTAATTGCTTGTTACTAAAATAATTTCATCTTACTTCTTTGTGTGAGCACATGTTGTATTATCTCATTTTATGGCAGATGCATTGTTTTGTTAAGTTTCTGAGTTTCAATTGAGTGATGATGCTTTTTACAAACTTACCTCATACCTGTGTAATACTTGCAGAAACTGGAAGATGATCTACGCATGTTAGGGACGAAAATTAAGCAGCATGAGAACAACCTATATCATTTGAACTCTGAAAAAAGCAAATTAGATGACTCCATTCTTCATTTGCAAGGTACATTTGTTGTGCCTTTTAAGGATTTTTTGTCCGTTTGGCAGGTGGAAAAGAAGATACTTATAATGAAAATATTTATGATCCTGTTCTGTAAGGTGTATTTACAGAACCAATGTTGTAAGCTTTTATATGGTTGCTTGCAATCACAAAGTAGGTATTCTGATGACAACAAAGTAAAATGTCAGTTCAGTAATATTGTTTCTGGTCACCAGAGGATTCTGAAAGGTGGTGCACTAGTTTTATCTGTTTATTTAAGCATCATGATTTTGGTTATAAGGTTAATGTAGAGCTGTTGATGTTATTCATATTACATTGCAACTTACTATATTTATAGACTGAAAATTGTGGTGCATATGTCAAATGTAGTCATTTTCAATTTAGGATGCAATAAAACTTTAAAAATTTTATTTGTTAAATGTTGTTTCTCTTTTGTGTAAATGATCTTTTGTTCCATTTTTTGTTAAAATTATCTACTAATGAAGGGAAAATATCATTTATGTTTTTCTTTTTGTATTCATAGTTACTATTGGGAAATCAGATTCTTCAAGTAAGGCCACAATTGGTGATATGGACAATCCCAACCCTACAAATGATGAGGAAGTGAATAAACAGATATTGCAGCATGAAAAATCTGCTGCTGGTATTTTGTGCCAGCTTAGGATTCATCATGGAGCTCAGGCTTCTCATCTTACATTGACAAAGGATGTTGTGGGTATTGTTGCTACTCTGGGCAAAGTTGAGGATGACATTCTTAGCAGGTATGTTTAGCAATATTTTCATTCAGCCAAGTCAAGCACTTATATCAAACTTGTAATAACTTCTCTTTTCTTCAGTCTCAGTGGCATTATCTTTAAACAGGAAGAAAAATTAATGTATTTCTCTTTATTGCTAATATCTCTGAAAATTTGGTTTTTGACCGAGTCAAATGACGTCATGTGATCTATGTAATAAACCTCACCTAGTAGCACAAAACTTTTGTTGTTGCTGCTAATATCTATGAATATGTAAGCACAGATGCAGTTAGTTTCACTGTACTTGTTGGATTGCAGACTTTTCTCAGAGTATCTAGGAGTGGAGACTATGCTGGCAATTGTTTGCAGAACTTATGAAGAGGTTAAAGCTCTTGAAATGTATGATAAGGAAGGATGCATAAATAAAAGTTTTGATCTTCGTAGGCTAGGTGCCTCTATTGGAAGGGCTTTGGATGGTCGATTTCTAGTGATATGTCTTGAATATCTGAGGCATGCCTTCTAGAGTCTTGTGTTTATGCCTTTCATTTGTGGTTGTGGATAAGTTAGTTTTTTCTTCTTTTTTTTTAAAAACTTTTTTCATTTTGTATGTTTTAGGCCTTATGCTGGTAATTACATGCTTGAGGATGCACAACGGAAGTTGGATATTTTAATCCCAAGATTGCCCAATGGGGAGCTTCCATCTGGATTTCTTGGTTATGCAGTGACTATGATTAATTTAGATAGCTCAAACCTATTTTGTGTTACTCCCAGTGGTTATGGCCTCAGAGAAACTCTGTTTTATAATCTCTTTTCTTGTCTACAAGTATATAAGACAAGGGCTAAAATGATACAAGCACTTCCTTGCATAAGTGAAGGAGCTCTTTCTTTAGATGGAGGAATGGTTAGGAGTTGTGGTGTATTTTCCTTGGGCAATAGCTAAGAGTATGAATGGCAAATTTTTAGTTATACATCATGTGTAATCTATGTCTCTCTCTCTCTTTATCTTTTGAGAATTATATGCAGGTTGAAACCTTAAAGTATGCCATCCTGGGAATGGGAATAACTTTGGTGTTCTCCATTTTAAGAAGAAAACAGAAGATATTGATGGGAGAATAATCTTTCGTGCAATTGTATACCACAGAAATCTTTTCAATTTCTTAAGATGTGGGTGACTCAGCTGGATTAACTTTTAAAATGCTATCCATAATGAGGTCTAACAATGTCAATTATCTAAATCTTTTACTAGAATTTGTATAGAAACTCATGATATGAACTATGCAGTCTTGATATGTTGTCACACAACATGGAACCTCAACAGATGATCATTAAATCTTGTACATTTAAGGTCTTGTAGGTTCTTGAGTTGATAAATATTTTTGTGTTTACTGATGAAGAGCTGTTTTATGTTTTCAAATCTGTTTATAGAACCTTTTTCTTTAAATAAAAAAGTAAGCTTCATTTTAGACTGACGTGTGTTATAATTTGTTTTCAATAGAATACAATCATTAAATATGTGAACTCAAAAAATCTGGGGAATGTGCAGGGAAGATGTTGATGTGAGATTCACCCGACCAGAAAGATCAATGGGGCTTGATAACCACCACATTGACATTGAGAGACAATTGAAAGATGAAGTTCAATTACAATAAAAAGAAGGCTGACTATCTCAAGTATTTGGCGCAAAGTTCATCAGATGCAACTCAGGTAATCTATCTGGAAATTGGATTTTTAAACCTAGGTGATTAATTCATATGTTTTCTTGACCTCTCCCAAGTTATTTTGATTGTGTTAGAATGGCTCAAGTTACTTCTAACATTTTAGGAATTTAATCTATTACTATGAGCACTTTGTTTTGTGGATGAGCATATTCTAAAATACTGTCAAACTCAACAATGGGTTTTGACTATTAATTTTAACAGAGTCTCGTACTGAATAACGATGCATGTGCATGTCAAATTATCTAATTCCAAGCTTATCAAATATCTAGTTCACATAGTGGTTTCAATTGATGGGAGCATTTCATATCTGACTTTAACTGTTGTAATGTTTCTTTAATCTAATGGCACCATCAGGCTCAGATTGCTCCTGACAGATTTGCATGTAGATGATTGAATCATGGTTGACAGCATACAATGAAGAAGAGAGCCTGTGGCTGGCAACTTGTTTTTGTTCTTGAGCTTGTAGCTATATCCATTTTGTAATCTAGTTCTGGAAGGAGAATTTTCTCATTTTGAGTTCTTAAATTGGAAGATAAATTTTGGATAGTAAAACAAGTTCATTGATTTTTGAGGCTGGAGACCTTTCTTCAGTTAAGGCTTTATTCTTCTTCAAGTTTTGCTGTAAAGCAAAATCAGATTAGCCTTCATGACACCTGTGTAAGATTTACCTTTCAGTTTGCATGGTTACCCTTCTAGACCAGACATACAAGGTTGGACAACCTTTTTCTTGGTTCCTTGTATACCCTGTTATCTCATAGTACTCATGTATTGAGTGTTGGTTAGAGGCTGTGAATATTGTACATCTCTGTTAACTAATTTTTTCCCCATGGTTTTAAAAAATCCATTTAACTGTAGCCCTTAGTTTTCTTTCTTTCTCTGTCCTTCCTTGGGGAATCTGTGGATTGTTTAATGATGAATAATTTCAAGTGGGCACAAATATTTTGAAGAAAACTTATCGAATAACATTGATTTGATAAAATGTATGAGTTGAATTTACCAAAACGAGAGGACACGTTTATAAAATTATACTGGATTGGATATATTTCCAGTCGCGGTGTTTGATTCGGCCATGGGATTGATTAGAGGTTGTGCTACGTTTTCAATAATCCATATACGGAGTGTGGTCCAAAGGAGGGAAGGAAAAGAGAGGTTTCTTAATCTAGTATAGTTTAAGAGAAGACAAGAAGAGAAATGCAAGCTTGTTTGATCAGAAAGGAAAGTAGAGGGCAGGGGAAATATAGACAATATAGTTATTGATAAAAATATGATATATAATCATATATAATTGGTAGGTATTTCACTATTTTGTCATTGCAAAAACCTACCTAAAAAAGCAAGCGTGAGGGTGGAAAAGCTTCAGCAGGTTGAACATGTAATTGGAGGGACAATGATGTGCCTCCTGAAAAAGGTTATAACTCATAAAATTTACGAGAGGTTCTGAAAAAAAGGATAGAACAATATAGAAAGGTGAGAGAAAAGAGAAGGCTAAAAGAGAGTGTCCACTGTCCACGAGCAAATCTTCTCTGCAAGTTGTTTTTCTTCCTCAAGGTCTAAACCTCCATTGTCCATGTACATAGCCTGTAATTGCTAAAATATTACTTATTTTATAATTTTAAAATAGAACCATAAAGTGAGTTATACACATCATAAACATTTTTTAACACAACAAATATCTGTAAGTAGTTTTTGTTTTATTTTATAAAATTAATTTATTTATATCCTAATTGAAAATGCAACAACAACAAAAATATTGTAATTGAAGATGAGAAAAATCTTTGAAATTGAAAAGATATTTATAAGATGGTGATTTTATTTTATTTATCCTAAAATAATTAATTAATTTCATTTCCAGGAGACGTATCTTAGTCTATTTCGTCAACCTGTTACGGTTCACTTCACTTTCTTAAACTGTTTTTTAGTGGGTCGAAAAAAAAACGAATAACATTTTGAGGAGGTTCGGTAGAGTGGCGTGGCGTTTTACTCACAACATCATCAAAATTATCAAATCCACCTCTTCCGGCAACCTCAATTTCTGCTCCCTAAATCATGCTTGCGTTTCGATCGAAGCCTTGTTGCAGTTACAAGGAAACAGCGTCCCTCGCACTTGCACACTTCAGGCACTTGGTGTTCAACTACGCACGCGCCGGGAGCTCTCGGTGCCCTCCACGCGCCGGCTTCGGGGTTCGGAGAGGCTACATCGTCGTTGCCTCGTTGGGGGACCCACCCGAAGTCTGGTCCGGCGGCGGGATTGTCGTTCGCCCCGGGAATTCCAATTTCGAAGTCGCCGGCGGCGGTGGCGCCCCGAACTCCGGCGATTCAAAAGAGGGGTGCTGGGGTGGCTCCAATTTGGGGAACAGTTTCCCAACGCCAAAGGAAATTTGCAAGGGGCTCGACAAATTCGTTATTGGACAAGAGAGGGCCAAGAAGGTGTTTCCCAATTTTTCATCTTTTTTTTACACTTTTGGTGGTTTTGTTGTCCTCATTTGTGGTTCGATTGTTTTTTTCAGGTGCTTTCTGTAGCGGTTTATAATCACTATAAGAGGATATTTAATGAAACCTCTTTGCCCAAGTGGTTAGTGTTACTATTCTTTGCTGAGCTTTACCTCTTTTTAAACTATGTTGATTGTATGTAGGTATCAAGTATTAACTGATTTTCACATGTTCTTACTATTTGGAATGTTAGGCCTGCAGGAGATTCAGATAATAGTGTGAAAGTTGATGCTGCTGATGATGATAGAGTTGAACTTGAGAAAAGCAACATCCTTCTAATGGGGCCAACCGGATCAGGTAAATCAGTTTTTGCCTTCCGGTTGAGTGTTTAATGTTTATATTCTTCTAGTTTTTGACTTTTTGTATAATGTATGATATGATGCTTCCATTTTTGGAATAACAAATTGTTTGAGTCAGTGGAGAATAGATGACTCTCAGCCATGCAGTTTCTCAGTCAGTTGTACCGATATGTTAAAATTGTGTGCTGAGTCCTTTGTTTATATAGCTTAGTCTACCATGAAATCATTTTTTTTAATACTCAAGGTTGGGGCAGGGGGCAAGTTTGAGAACTTTTTTTTTTTATATCTTCGTTTCTTTGAACAATCATTAATGTCTTGTTATTGCTGGTTACTTGTGTAACTTGTTTTTCTTTGATGCTGTTTCAAGGACAGGGAAGACATTACTTGCCAAAACTTTGGCTCGATTTGTAAATGTTCCCTTTGTTATTGCAGATGCAACTTCACTCACTCAGGCAAGTTTGTGAGCTTTATTCTTGTTTTCTGATTTTCCATCTCCCAAAATAAAAGAAAAAAATAGTAAGGTGGGGACATGGGGAAAAATGTTTATGTTTGGAGGATTATTCATTTGAAAGACTTGTAAAGCTCCTGTATAAGTTGTAACTTTTCAGCACAAAAGACATATTTTGCCATCCTGTAATCTTATGTTCTCAAAAGGTGTAGACATTTATGCAAATTCTGAACACAGAGAAGTTGAGATATATATCCAAAACATTTCCTTTTATCAAATTCAAAGTGCCCTGAAGGTACTTTGGGAATCATTTTCTTTCCTTTTCTCCTGTGATTAGAAATCATGCATTTATTATGTCTTATTCCATCTTCAAAAATATTTTCATCTTAATTTTTGCTCTGTGGAAACCATGTTTATGTCACGTGTCTAACCTCAGTGTCACCTTTGAACAGGCAGGTTATGTTGGAGAGGATGTGGAATCCATATTATACAAGCTCCTCATGGTAAATACTCTGATAAATGCTGACTGTGTTTTTAATACAAAATACTAATTTGGGTATCTTTAGATTAAACAAGACCAATGACTCTGTGTCCAATCTTTGAGGGTTAATGTTTCAAAGCTTTATTAATGAGAAGTGGAGCGTAAACTGGGTTTAAAGGGTTTGATGTATGATTCAACCTTCAGTAGATCATATGGTTTGAGTTCTTGTACTTTTATGATTTGAACATAGCACATAGTGCTGATGGTACTTATGCATGCTTTTGCAAAATTTTCTTTGTTATTGGGAATTAGTTTCTTTTATCTTCAACTCCCTTAAGTTTTTATTGAAGTATGGTTTTCTCCATGGTTTATTGATCTTTAAAAATTGATTGCTTCTTTCGTGAAATGGACTGGTTGCAAGTTGATGAAGGAATCATAAATTAACAAACATAGCATCACAAACTGTAGTCTGAATCAAGCATTGCATGAGTTTATTTCCAGGTTGCAGATTATAATGTTGCAGCTGCACAGCAAGGCATTGTTTACATTGATGAAGTTGACAAGATTACTAAAAAGGTTCCTCCCTGTTTTGACTTTTTCCTCCATCTGTCAAATTTCAAAATCAAATATTTGTCTGCTGTTTTCTTCATCTACTCTTTACATTTCAGGCTGAGAGCCTTAATATCAGTAGAGATGTTTCTGGTGAAGGTGTTCAGCAGGCATTACTAAAGATGCTTGAGGGGACGGTTAGTTATTTTCATAAT
Organism: Glycine max; assembly: GCF_000004515.6. Taxonomy (NCBI): domain Eukaryota; kingdom Viridiplantae; phylum Streptophyta; class Magnoliopsida; order Fabales; family Fabaceae; genus Glycine; species Glycine max. Next base: position 10,573,448 of record NC_038242.2, on the reverse strand, counting down.
GATCAACACTGAAAGCTATTGGATATAGTTTTGTGAAACTGCTACTAAAATGATGTTGGAGTAGCAAAGTCAAGCATAGTTAAAGCATCTGGTTATTTTTCTAATTCTGTATTTTTAGCAATTCATTTTATATTGATCCTGTTGCATTCTTTCCAATCAAGGTTGTCAATGTTCCTGAGAAGGGAGCCCGAAAGCATCCTAGAGGTGACAATATTCAGGTATGTGTACATAGTCTTTGGTGCCTTACAATTTCAGGTATGTATATGCTTGTAGGGACTATCAGATATATTGATGGTGCTGCTGCATGGGTGCAATCACATTTCAATATTTAAGAGTGTTCTTTGTTTTAAACCTTTGAGAGAGCTTAACTGACGTTTCTTGTTCTTTTTTTCTCTTCATTCTCCAGTTTGTTTACATGTTTATGTGTATATGCTCTGATTGCACTCTTGCTTGGTTGAATTTCATTTTTGGTATCCTGTTACATAAGAGACATCTGTTGTTTTCATTTTATTTATAACTGGTGTGCTATCTGTGTCTCTTCACAGATTGACACAAAGAATATACTTTTCATTTGTGGAGGAGCCTTTGTTGACTTAGAGAAAACAATCTCAGAAAGGTTGCACAAATCCTGAAAATTTAATAGTAGTGATATTAATATTATGGGGTCTCTGGTGTTTCTGTATGTAACTAGTAACTTTTCATTCCTTTTCAGGCGTCATGATTCTTCTATTGGATTTGGGGCTCCTATACGTGCAAACATGAGGACTGGTAAAGTCACAGAAGCTGCTGTGGCATCATCATTATTGGAAACTGTAAGTTTCATGAGGCAGATCTTGTAAGGATAGCAGCTTTTACTAACCCAACTAGATTCAACTTGGATCTTTACATTTTTTAAAATTGTTATTTTGCAGGTTGAAAGTAGTGATCTTATTGCATATGGTTTAATACCTGAATTTGTTGGGAGGTTTCCTATCCTTGTCAGTTTGTCAGCTTTAACTGAAAATCAACTAATTCAGGTAGGCTTCATGTGTGTAATAATTCAGCTTGGTTGCTCAGAAAAAAATGTATCTGTATTGCTTTTCTCATTTGGCCGTGTTAACAACTGAATGATGTATCTATGTAGTAGTGGATTAGGTATTTATTGATTGATTAAATAATTGAATGGGAAATGGTGAGAAAGTCAGAAGGACTGGCTTTCTCATGAGCCAAAGTATTGACTGATCTGGTATTATTTTGAATTTTTTCTTTTATTTCATCAGTCAATTAAATTGTGTGATTTACTTAAAAATATATCTTTAATAGTGCTTTATTTTTAAACTTTACAAGGTCACTTTTCTTGCTACCTAATGCCATTAATGATTTAAACTTTCTATAGGTCCTCTCAGAACCAAAGAATGCTCTAGGGAAGCAATACAAGAAGATGTTCCAAATGAATGGGGTAATATTTTACCAGCCTCTTTTTATTTCCTTGTATATTTTACAGATAACACGTTTTCTCTCCAATGGTTTAACCATGAGAAGATTCAATAATTGGTGATACTGCATCTTGATGCAAAACCTTAACACATTAAGTTTATAGGCCTTTCCACTTATAAATATTTTATTTCTTGTTTGTTCATTGTAGTTTTAAGGTATAGGGTAATCAGTTGCTTGATTGGATTTTGAATGGCTATAATAGGCTTTGTTGGGATTGAAATGACTGCTCTAACAACAATTTGATGTAATTTTTTTTCAGGTAAAGCTACATTTTACAGAAAATGCTCTAAGATCAATTGCCAGAAAGGCAATATCTAAAAATACTGGTGCTCGGGGATTACGATCGATACTAGAAAATGTGTTGGTAGATGCCATGTATGAGGTATGCTATAAATTTTAGTTTGGATTGATAATTTGTTCATACTGTATGACATGGCGTGCATAACATTAAAGACAGTAAAACTTAGTGACACCAGGCAATATTTAAGCTTTGGGTCTTGGCATCCACCTACATGATAGTTATTAGTTAACCTCTGTTATTATTATTAATATTATTTAGAGAACAAAGAGAGAATAGTCGACTTTTGAAACTTAAACAAGTACCTCCTAAACCATGATCTTTTTCTGTTCATTAGGAATTGGGTGTATTGGATTGTATTGCATCATGAAATGTGTAGATTATTTAGCTTAGCTTGTTGAACTTTTTGTGCAGATTCCTGATATTAGAACAGACGATGATGTTATAGATGCTGTTGTCGTTGATGAAGAGGCCGTTGGAGGTGAGGGGCGTGGGAGAGGGGCTAAAATCCTGTATGGTAAGGGTGCATTGGATCAATATCTTTCAGAGCAGAAAAATGATTCAGAGGTGTGTATAAGAATTTGTGATACATGGATTTTCTTTCTGCTTCTATCAAATCAATTCCTAATCATGCTTTTGTTTGTGCTCATAGACCATGGAGGCATCAGCTGCAGATAATGAAGCCGATACAGAACTTCCTTCCATTGTTGCCAGCATGTAACATGTTGCAAATATATATTATAGTTATCTTTGTACATATAGTTGATACATTTGTTGAATAATATACAAGGGTTAGAATCAGATGGTTCCATGTGGCTTGGGCTGAAATCAATGTACCATCAATGTAGTTTCCACGGTAAACTCCGTGGATTTGTTTGCACAAATCATAGTGAGGTAAACTAAATGCCACATACTTATAAGTGTACTGTACCTGATTCGTTATGTAAATTTTGAGTGGAATTATTGAAGGAACCGAAAATGTGTATCGTTTAAATGATCCAGGTTCATTCTTGTTTTTGTCCTGACTATGGCCATTCAACTGAACTTTTGAGTAGAACAACATCCGATTGGTTAAATAAAACATTATAATTGCAAGCTTTATTGAACATTTCATTGGTTGGTGTTAGAAAATTCATTATTTGTTTTACCACAGGTACAGCTCTTGCTGCATAAAATAAGTGGTGATCCTCAACGTGCAGAAACTAGTTACAGAATTCGGTGGCTTAGTTGGAATTATTCAATTTAACAGTGCCGATTATTAGTATTTTATATAATATACACGAACTTTCTATTTGCATTTGAAAGTTGAAAGTTGGAACAATCAATCACAAGCCTTGTCAAAGTAACGTGTTATTTCTTGTCTCATGATATATCTGTTTTGTTTTTAATTTTTTTTAAATGAATGTTCGTTATATTAGAAAATAAAAAGTATTTATTTTGGAAAGTTAAGTATTAAATATTTTAATTATGTATTAGTGTCTTATCTAAATTATTTAATAAATTTATAATTTATAATTACATTTAATTTTTTAACAACGATGGCTTTTTTAAAAATGTTTATCATAATTTTTTTAATTACTAATATTTTTTTTTTGAAAAAGAATGTGAATTGTCTTAGAAGACAACTTATATAAGATAAAGTACTTTTCACCACATACGAGAGTTTTTTTAAAACTTAAAAAATCCTTAACCAGACTATTCTACAAATAATAAAGTGTCATCATATGGTGAGTATAACTAATAACTCTATCTGTAGCGTTATTCTTTAAATATTTGAATTAAAGAATGTTACCTATGTATATTAATTCACATTAATTTGCATTTGTGTCTGCTTCTTGGAGAAATATTTAAATTGCAATCCTCTCCCATCTTATTTGAAAGTATGCATTCTCCTTCCTTCAAAAATAACTGTTTATGTGTTATATGAGTTCATTTCAAAATTCCTTATTGTTGATTGAGTATCATTGAGATTTTTTCTTTCTCGTGGTAATTCTCAATACGATTAATAATTAATTTTATAATCTCATTATTGATTTTGTGTCCTTTAAAGAAGAAATAAAAGGTTTTAAAAGTCAGTAATAAAATATTTAAAATTTACCTTGCCTTCTAAAATATTAAAATCAATAATAAGATATTCACAATATAATTAAGAGACTTTTATGATTATTCTTCATTGTTAAACAAAATATTTATATTAAAAAGATCACAAAGTGTAACTTATAATATTAATTTCTCAAGAAAAAATACATTTTAAAATAAGAAGAAAGAGAAGTGTTAGTCAGCATCTCTAAGAAAAATAGGAGTATAATTCACTCTTCTATTACCATTTTCTTACAACTATTTTCATTCTTTAATTATGCCCTTACTTTAATTTTGTCAGCTTTGTGCGTCTAGCATATTTATTGCATTTATGATTTGGTATTATTTGCTATCGCAATATCAATCATCAAATATAACACCAAAGCAAGCCAAGCCACGTGCACCGAAAATAAAGTTGTGAAACTGTACCAAAACCTATAACCTTCATCATCATTCATTCGTGCCAAAGTCTCTGCTCTATCTCTCACAATTTACTTAATACTATATATATATATATATATATATATATATAAAAGATCTCTAAAAAGTTGGGTGAGGTGAGGGTGCAGAAAATGAGAACTAAATCTACTTCATTTTCGTTGTGTCAACTTCTATGTTAGTGATTACTGCGTTGGATCTTTTCCCTGTGATTACGGCTCTGCATCGACACGAATAAGATATCCCGTCTGGCTCTTCTTCCATTTTAACATGATTTCTCACAGCTCAAATTTATTAACACCACAAAATTATGCTATTAATTAACCCGCAACTGAAATGCATTGTAAAATAACTTTGATTAGTTGTAACTTAACGACAATATTTCCGTTTTGTTTTTGTTTCTTAACCTTATCTTATTTTTAGGTACGTACCCCTATACTTACTTTAGAAGAAATGCACAGATAATCGAATAGACCACCAACATAATGATCATTGCTTCTAATTAAAAAAAAAAAAAAAACTTCCAAATCAAATAACTTTTTTTTTCCTTTTCAATGAAAAAGGCTAATGGTTGCCTCCATTATATATCATTGTTATTATGTCAAGTGGAAAACCCAATTCAGTTCTTCCATTGCATACCAAGTTTTCACATCAAATTTGCAATAATTGGTATATCCACTATGTTTTTAAATTTGAAATAGGAATGAGCATTTAAATATTAGAGGAACTAAAAACACGTTATTCAGTAGAAATTGAAAAATTGTAGTAAAGGGGAGTCAGTTATCTTGTTTTCTTAAAACAAACATGTGACCTAACAAAATACTAACTACTAATAACAAATATTACGTGAACTTTTTTTTTTTAGTAAACAGATTAGTAGAATTTTAATTACCGTTGGATCGACCATCTAATTTTCTGAAATTAACGGTCCTCTTCCTCTTTCTCTCTCTTCACCGCACGACACCATCTAAACCTCGGAGAGAGAGAGAAAGAGAGAGAGAGAGAGACAACGAAGAAAAGAACCTGTTCTTCACCAGAACAGAGTTTGGTTTTATAGGAACCCTCCCATTCATCCAATTTATCGATCCACGTCCATCCCCGTCTTTCTTCTCCTATTCTCTCTCTCTCTCTTGTTCTTCTTTTTTTCCCCCAAAAAAGTGAGAGAAGAACAAAGGGAATTGAAGGAAGAGATTGAAAAAAAAGGGGGGATACCCAGATAATTAATTCGGTGAAATTTCGGATTTTGATTAGTGGGTGTTTCTCTTTTCGTGTTTTTATTACCTTCAGTGGTGGAAGGAAGGGGAAGGGGTTTTTGGTTTGGTGAGTTGATGGACTTGGAGAGCGTTGAGTGTGTGTCATCCTCGGACGGCATGGATGAGGATGAGATCCACGCCAACCATCATCATCACTCTGAGTTTTCTTCCACAAAGCCTCGCAACGGAGGCACTAGTAACATCAATTCTGTGGGTCCCAACGCAATTGCTCCGGCAACAAGCGTCCATGAGTTGCTGGAATGCCCTGTTTGTACTAATTCAATGTACCCTCCAATTCATCAGGTGTGTGTTCTTTTTCACCAATTTTTTAACATCTCATGATTTGGGGTCTTTTTGATGAATTTGATTGCTCTTAGGAAGGGGTTTGAGTTGAGTGGATTTGGTTTGAAAGGTTGAGTTTTTCTTGACTTTTTTCTAGGGGGTAGGGAGATAAGGACAACCTAGATTTGGTTTCGGAGGTTTTGACTAGAATTGATGAGAGTCTTCAATGATGATTGTGGAATTATGATGGCATTACTTGCAATTCATAGTATCATTGTGTCTGGTAGAGGGATTTGCTATGTTTTCAAATTTTAATCTTGTCTTGGTTGTATCATTGTATATATTTTGCCCCCGAGAGCTTCATGGTGCTGTTTAACACTTCCTTTTTCTGCTTAGTGCTTACCAATTAAAAATTAGTTTTCATTGTTTCAATTTATAGACATGTTTTTCCATTTGAGAGAAGGTTGATTTTAGGAGAGTTAACATATTTTGGTTTGAAGCTTTGAGCCATGTATTTGGCTTTTTATGAGTTAGTTAAAAAGAAGTTATGATCTTTACAGCATGATCATTTGTTTCTCGTGAGAGCAAGACCCAAAATTGTAACAAGTCTTCTTTTAATACATATATCCTGTGAAAAATGCTTCAGGTTGGATATGTTACAGAGTTGCAGGATGTTGTTGTGTTCAGAATGCAGAACATTGTCATGCCAGTATCATGGCTAGATGCATTGTCTAGGTTGAAATTTATTGATAATGTTGAAAGTGAATAATTCAATGTATCTTTGTGTTGGTAGAATGTTGCTAAAAAAAGGAAAAACAGCAACTTGTCTTGGAACATGAAATAGTTACAAGTAGATTTAATGTCTTGGTCCTTTCACTGCTCAATAGTCAATATTTGTGTCCATGTTTAAATAACTACAGACATACAAACTGAAGCTAGTGAATTTTTTAAGCATTGGGCCAATGGAGAGCTATAACCCAAAATTTCTTTCCACCGTTGATACTTTAGCCAATCATTGAGTCTGCAATTCTTGTGTTAGTTTTTTCATTCAAGTTGTGCAAAAGTTGATCTTGTCATGATTGAAACAGTAAAGTGTGTATTTTATATATGTCAAGAAGGGGGAGAAAATGTAACAATGAGTTTCTTTGCAGTGTCACAACGGCCACACACTGTGTTCCACGTGTAAAACAAGGGTGCACAACCGATGTCCCACTTGTAGACAAGAGCTTGGAGATATTAGGTGTCTGGCACTGGAGAAGGTGGCTGAATCACTTGAGTTACCTTGCAAGTACTACTCTCTTGGATGTCCAGAAATCTTTCCATACTACAGCAAGCTCAAGCATGAGACAGTATGTAATTTTAGACCATATAGTTGTCCTTATGCTGGATCAGAGTGTTCTGTTGTCGGGGATATTCCTTTCCTTGTTGCTCATTTGAGGGATGACCATAAAGTGGACATGCACACCGGATGCACATTCAACCATCGTTATGTGAAATCAAATCCCCGTGAAGTAGAGAATGCAACCTGGATGCTCACAGTAAGTCTATTGCATCTTTTTATCTGTTTTTTCATTCATTTTTTGAAATCCTGGAAGAGTGTGGAGGAGGAGATTGTTTCCCTTTGTCACATATATTTGCTGTTCAAAAATTGTACATGGGGATACAATTTCTGATATTCATCACTGCCACTTATTTTCTCATCAAACATATATAGGTGGTCTGTTGTGAGAAGAGATAAGGAACTGATGCTATGGAAAAATGCTTTAAATGCTCATGACAATTATTTTGTCACTCCCTTGTATTGCTGTTTTACATGGTTCAACCATATTTGTGTCTCATTGGATTAGTTAAATTTGGCCCTTGTTGAAGAATGATGATGGCTAAGGACAACTTTATTTTAAGGGGAAAACTTAGATACAGTTCTTTAGGTGTTATTTGTGTAATTCTCCGATCAGAATTGGAGCTTTACTTTGATAATCCGCATTAAAAGTAAAACTTAAATTCTGATTAAAGAACATAGCTCTAACAACTCTGAAAGAACTTAACTAAGTTTTGTCCTTATGTAGCTGTAACATTTAATCTTATTTTCAGTTTAATTATACTCCTCACTGCCTCTGATTCTTTTTGGTAGGTATTTCATTGTTTTGGCCAATATTTCTGCCTTCATTTTGAAGCTTTCCAGCTTGGCATGGCACCTGTATACATGGCATTCCTTCGTTTTATGGGTGATGAGAATGAAGCTCGGAATTATAGCTATAGCCTAGAGGTTGGGGCCAATGGTAGGAAACTCATTTGGGAGGGTACACCACGAAGTGTTCGGGATAGTCACCGTAAGGTTAGGGATAGCCATGATGGGCTCATCATTCAAAGAAACATGGCCCTATTTTTCTCTGGTGGGGATAGAAAGGAACTGAAGCTCAGAGTCACAGGAAGAATATGGAAGGAACAACAGCAACAGAATTCGGAAGCTGGGGTGTGCATGCCAAATCTCTGTAGTTGACACGTTATTTGAAGGGGAATTTTTATCGTGTGTTTCTGACACTCTTTTGAGATATATTTATACCAACTTTGCGCATGTTGTAATAGATTAAGGCACTAAGGTGACTCTAAAATTTTCAGATTTCATAAGCTGTATAATAAACAAGTTTTCTTCCTTCAAAATTTGCTTGATTGGAATTCGACACTGGAAATTGGAATTCGTATTCCTTGCTTTGAAGTTTGAACACCCGAGTTAAGTTAGTTAATAGAAGCACCATTGATAGATTGGTGAATACTATTAATAAATCACACGATAGAGCAGTAGACTCCTAAAAAAGATAACCACCAAACATGGAAAAAAGAACTAGTTGATGGCTATTCTAGATTAATTAGATTTTTAATTCAAGATTTTGAGAATGCAGGTTCGGAGAGTTTTGACATTTAGAATGGTCTTATTACAATGCCTAATATAGGGTCCTAGACTAGGAAAGGACTCTTACTGTTCATGTTACATGAAAATAACAAGAGTGTCAATTTAAATAAACTCTACAAGCACTCAATTCATGTTTTAGATAGTTTTAATAGTAGAATTTTATAAATGAAAGACTCTTGTAAGCTAAAAACTAAACATTGTTTAATATTTTATGAATTTAAAATTAACTTATTAATTATGATCTTGAATTTAAATAAAGAGAAAAAAGAAATGAAGTTCAAAACTCTTTTAAAAAAAATTTAATAAGCAGAAGGTGTAATTCCCATGTCAGCTCATTTTTTTTGGGTAAAGTGGAACTCCTATCATTTCATGTTTAAGTCAGAAATTAAATCTGAAACCTTGGTTAAAGAATCCAAGTTAAAATTAACTTTTATAAAAGATTCTTTCAAAAATTTATTGATCAAAAATAGGATTTTAAAAATAAAAATTCGGAATAAAGTAGATAAGATATAACGAATAATATATAACTACTAACTTTTTCCTCAGCTGCTAACAGTTATTATTACACATTCTAATCATACACCATGGCCCGTCCATGAGTATGATAGTTTTGCTACACCCTCTTTTGGAATACACTTTCCAGATGGGTGGTTCCTTTTTAAGGTTTGAATCTAAAAATAGTTTTCAATTACCATCACAAATCAGATGCATATTATCGTTTCCCATATAGCTGCATTTTATTTTATTGTATTTCATTATCTATTCACTTAAATTTAGATGGTATGATTAAAAGTAATAGATTATTTTCTAACATTTTATTACAAATAACTTTATACCTTTTTTTTTTAATAAACCCATATGTTTTTTTTTATCCATAAAACTGAACTAAGGGTTTACCATAACTCATACCCTCTACTCAACCAATTAAACTATATGCTTTTTACGCACCACAATGTTGTTCACAACTCATCTGTGTACAAAACACAATAAGTTGCTTCATCTTTCTTCTGACCTGTCATCTACCCCAATGTCAATATTGCTTCACTTGCAAGTTAAGAAGAAATTCCATCATAACTCCCAGAGAAACACTATTCCTTTTAGAAATAAAGCATGCTATAGTTCCAGTGGCTGATCTTGTTGCTCCAGTAATGGGGGTTTCAAGAAGGTTTAGACCAACACCACAATAATAAGGCACTGTAAAATGGAAAAACCATAAATTGCATAATCCTTTCCAACAAATTTAATTATACGTAAAATGATTCAAAATGTTGGTAACATAGGTTGATGATTCAAAACTATTTTGGTAAAGAGACACAGACATCATACCTCCTCATCCACGCATCATTAAGTTATTATTATATTTCCCCATCTAAGCACCAAGAAGTTGCAACAACTTCAACCTGTTAACTGTTCACTTGCTCTATCACCCTCAGTTTCAGTCGTTTTCTCTGCCAACTCTGCCTCAGAAGCAGTGGCATTAGCGCTTTCTTCACCGAGAGCTTGAATTTCACCCTCTGTTTTAGATTCGGAATCCGTTTCCTTGTTCCCAAACAACTTGGATGGAAGCAAAGAAGCTACTGCTGCTCTTGCACTTCTTTTGGCAGCTTCAGCTGCCTCGATATCCTTCGCCTTAGCTTCAGCTTTTAGCCTTTCTTTCTCCTCTATCAGTTTGGTCAACTCCTCTTCTCTCCCTTCTTTCCTCAACTCCCCCTTAACAAACTCCTGGAACTCCTCATCAAAATCAACCCCATTGTCATCCAACAACGTATCAACAATCTGAAGCATCTCATCCAATCGCCCCTCATCACTCAGCACCTTCATCATAAACTGGTAGCTAGCAACATCCATCTTGAGCTTCTTCACCATCAACTCAAAGAAACCCTTGGCCTCATCAATCTTCCCAACCTTAACCAACCCATCAACCAACCTATTGTAAACAGCCAAGTTAGGCCTCAACCCAGAGTCCACCATTTTCCTAAAATATGCAGCCGAGTCATCAGCTCTATTCTCTCTAAAACAAGCATCCATCAACAACCCATAAGTAAACTCATCAGGACTCACCCCTTTCCCCTCCATCTCTCCATAAACCTCCTCAGCCTCCACAATCCTCCCATTGTCACACAACCTCTCAATCAAGTTATTAAACGACAACGTATCGGGGCTACAACCTCGATACTCCCCAATTTTCCTAAAAACCTCCATAGCCTCCTCAAACCTCCCTTCCCCACAATACCCATCCACAATCACATTAAAGCTCCCCAAATTCACACTCAACCTCTTTGGAGGCTCGTACTCCTTCATCATCCTATCGAAAAGCCTCAACGCCTCGTCAAGCCTCCCATTCTTAGAAAGCGCATCGAGCACCGAATTATACCCAACAGCACTCATCTTCTTCTTCCCCAACACCTCCTCGTAACACTCCATAGCCTCCTTCTCCATCCCCTTAAGAAAATACCCCTTCATCAAACACCCAAACACAACCCCATCTTCCACAACCCCACCCAACCTCTCTCTCAGCTCCTCATAAAGCCTCAAAACGCCATCCCCATCGGAAACCCTAGTGTGCCCCAACATCAAGTAATGGTAAACAAGAGGATCAGGGGAAAACCCTCTGGAATCCATTTCTGTTTTAATTTCCAATGCACGTTCGAGTTTGTTGTTATCGATTAACCCTTTGATGAGGACACGGTAGGTGGTGGGGGAAGGGTTCATGGGAGCGTCGTTGAGGAACTGTTTGTAGTGTTCGAGGGCCGTGTCGGGTTTGCGGCAATCGAGGTAGGTCTGGAATACGAGGTTGTGTGTGATGATGTTGGGGACCACGCCGGCCTGCGTGATGAAGCGATGGAGGGAGAGGAAGTCGGAGTAGCGGGACTGGCGGAGGAGGGCGGCGAGGACGGCGTTGATCGTGAAGATGGTGGGGCGGCAGTTGGAGTAGATCGAGTGGCGCGTGTACAGCGCCGCCTCGTCGAGGTCGTTTTCGCGGATTAGGGTTAGGATTCGGTTGTGCAGGTTCAGCCGGTTGCCGGTGAGGGAGGACACGTGTTCCGGGAGTTTAGGGTTGTTAGGGTTTAGGTAGTAGGGTGAGGATTGGGGCTTCGGCGCGGTTTGGGTACGGTTTAGGGCGGAGAGGGGAGGTTCCATGCGGAGCTGGCGCTTGCGGCGGCGGCGCTCCGCGGCGGCCTCCTCCGGGGAGGAGAATGAAATGAGGCGGAGGGAGACGGAGGAAGGATGGCGGCGGCGAGGGTTGGAGAGGGCTCTGAGGTGTGTCAAGAAGGTGGCTTTGGAGAGAGCCATGATGGGAATGAATCTGAGAGAGAGGGATAGGGTTTGGATAGGGTTTAGTGTTTTGATTCAGAAGAAGGTTTAGCGTATTGATGATGACGAAAGGGGGTGTTTGGTGTTTGAGCTTCAATTGACCTAATCCAGGGATAGTGTAAATAACTAAGCACACACCTGCCATTTTTTTTTTATTTTTTAAAGTAAAAGAAATTATGCCATTATGGTAATCTTTGGACCAGATGAAGCCTGCTTAACTTAGGGTGGTTCTGCTTGCTTTTAGATTTTCCTGTTATTGAGTATGTTGTTAATTATTTTTAAACTTTGATTGTAGAATATATTAAAATTATTCTTTAAGAATAGACTCTAATATATCCTGGAATTTAATTTTTAAAAGAAAAATTAATATATTTTGGAATTAATTTTTTAAACAAATTTAAATCTTAAACCTTAAATTCTTTTTTTTAATTAAATTTTTATTGCATATTTTAACATCATGTTGTTAACAAGATGATGTCTTTCACATGTATTAGTGGCAAAATAACGTCATTTTTTAATACACGTTAGCACTTCATTATACAGTTAGTGGGTTGATAAAATGAACTATTTTTTTTATAAAAAAAAAAAAGATGTTACAATGCTAAAAAAATAGGATAGTAAAACTTACAAAATAATAATAGTTAACTGATAAATTATGTAATTAAGCCAAACGATTTACGTTGATAACCCATGCATATTAAACTCAAAAGTTTTTAAAAAATAAACTAACCATAAATTTAAATTAAATTCTAATTTCAAATAACAATTAAAAAATAATAGCATTAATAAACAAGGGTGATAAAAAAAAACTAATTAGTAGATAGTGTAACTAGAAGCAGTAGTAACTACTAACTTGTATGCCTCTATGGGCCTATTGCCATTTAGGCCCAAATAAAGGAAAACAAAAAATATACAAGAAAACAAAATCTAAGGAATTGTTTGTTTCGAGTTTTAATATTGTATTTCCATGAATTATATTTTATGAAAAACTATGTCAATGAATATTATCGCAACATGTTTGATTGACATTTAGTGATTTTAGAAAGAAAAAATCTAATTGAAAATTAAAAATAAGAAAAGTGGGATCAAATAGTTATTGAAGGAAATAATTTTCGTCCTTATGATAATGCAAGTTGCCCACTTTTTTTTTATATAAGAATAAGAAATAAGATAATTATGAATAATTGACATTTAGTGATTTTATGCACCAAAAATAGTGATGCGACATAAACCACCAGAAGTAATGGCTTACCTACTTACGCATCAAATATGAATTTAGGAAATTAATAGTTATAACTTTTAATTTCCAAAGGTAAAGCTATGGGGCTCCTTAAGGCTATAAGATGGCTCTCGGATATGGGCATGTCCAATGCTATTTTTGAATTGGACTGCAATTTGGTTGTAGATAGGATCAACAGTTTTGATATAGATTTTTCAAAAAGTGATTCTATAATTCTTCAATGTAAAAATATTCTTATGCAGAATCTTATCAATTCGGTTAAGTTGGCACGGCTTATGTTAGTCTTAAAGAAATTCATCATATACCCTCATGTATATTTCAAGTTATGATTAATGAAATACCTTGATCTTGTCTTTGTAACAAAAAAAAAAATCAATTTCCAAATGTGATTTCAAACTACAAACACAATCATGCTTGGTACATTGCGATCCAATAAGTCCCCAGGGATTAGGGAAGCTAATGGTGTTGCTCATTGTTTAGCCAATGCAGGTCGTCACTTCCTTTTTCTCCCAGTCCACTGTAGTTTTGTCTTTTCTTTTCTAATGAAGTAAAAAAAAAATTAGACACACTCTGATTAAAACAACAACAACAACAAAACTGCGAACGCATTATATGTAAAAGAAACATGGGCCCATTTCTTCAATTAATAAAGGGTGACCAGAACAGACTTGGCCCATTACTCAGAATAAAAGAAACATGATTTGTCAGTAATGTTTACAGGATATTCTAAATTAAAGAGGGAAAAAACGGTCAAAGAATAATTTTTCCCAGGGACATCCTTAATTAATCATTACAGTCCTTAAGTTTTATGAAAACCAACATAATTATAAATTAACACCTTACAAAAACAAAATTAAAAAATATTTAAGAAAATAATTTAAACTGCATGTCATCATTAAAAAATAATGTTTTCTCTTTCGCTGCCGACTCCATCAAACGTTTTACACAAAACAAATTATGAATTCATGCTGAATAGTGAATAATCACTATGAAAACGGCAACATCTTCCTTTTTTTTCCCCTACTTATCATGCATGTATGACAAATATGATACTCTTTATATGAGATGTTCCGTATATGCAACTTTTTTCTGGCTAGATATAATCTTGATCTTTTGTATCACTCGGTGTATAAAAAATTTAAGCATGGGATCATTTTTTGGGTACATTGCATGGGGTCATTTTAAGAAGGAGATGGAATGCGCAAATTAATGGTTGTTTCGAATTATACAGATAGATCGAGAAACTGCTGACTTGTACGTTAACTTGATAAGTTCTAGTGGTTCACGTTGCAGTCGGCTGGGACTTTTGAAAACATTTAATAATCTTTGCTTTGCCAATTAATTAACAAGCTTAAATGAAGATGCGTGTGGCCAATATGTGGGTTTGAGAAAAGAAGACACATGAATGACAAAACATGACATCATTAAGAGGGGGCATGGTAGGTGATAATTGAACAAAAAAAAAGTTAAGAAAATCAAGCAAATTAATAAAAAAATGAAAATAGAAGAAAAAAAAGTGGTAGTTTATAAGCCACGATATGAAAATTACTAAAATCTTGTATACTAGTCAAATTTATTTTAATTAAAACAACACTTGTAAACTAGTTAAATAATTAAAAGCAGCATATAAAAGTGATGATGTAATAACTTGCAAAGATATATATATATATATATATATATGTATCAAATTAAAATAAAGAAGGCTGAAACATTTTGCGCAAAACAAATTATGAACTCATGGTGTATAATGATGAAAGCGCCAGAACTTTTATTCTTACCTAGCTAGTATATATATGAAAGTATGATATTTGTCTTGTTATGAGATGTTCTTCGTGCAATTTAATATAATCTTGCCTATCTTTCAGTGTGCATAAATAATTAAAAGGAAATGACATTTTATGAAAGAGATGGAATGGACAACTGGTTTGTTTTGAATTGAAAAGGTATAGTTGTGTTGTGAATCACTAGATCTTATCAAGCTGCCAAAGTGAACCCCAAAACGAAACCAATATTAAAAAAAGAATAATAATAAAATACAGTATACTCGTGTGTTTTTCTCACAACACAATAATATAAATATATAGTTTGAAGTCAATTCAGACTTTAAAAACCATTTAATAATCTCCACATGCAGATTAAATATATACTTGTTTTGCTACCTAACTCACAGAATCGTAGCCTATGCCCAGCTAATTAACATGTACTCAATTGTATTATAACAACATATCCCCTTGGAGAATTTTTTTTCTATACAGCTGGACATCATGAAACGAATTGGAGTTATCAAATCACTAGATTTAATACATTCGATCTGTACACTGAAAGGGGAAAAGAAAAGAGATGGAAACCGGTGACTAATGAATTATTTTTAAATATTAATTAATGATTGAATTTTAATGTATAGTAATAGTTATCTTTTAGAATTATTTTTATGCATGGAGGAACTTGCAATCATTTTAATACGAAAATTTTGAAACATACAAATCCAAGAGAAGTAAATGAGGAAGTGTACGAATGATCATTTTTAGTATGTGTGTGTGCGACGTTTATAATTTCTCTTATTAACTCTTGAATGTAGAGTACACAAGCAAATTGTACTACACGAATTTTTTATATTAAAGATGAGATGAAGAAATCTTTTCTAGATAACTCTATTTTTTTTATCATTTTTAAATGCATATAATATATAATTCTTTATATGAAGTATAAACAATATAACCATTTTGAATATTGTATTCCAAAAATTGTTTATGCACAATGCAAACATTTTATTTTTCTTAAAATTTTGACAAAGATAGGTACCTGGTTAACCCTCCAAAATTTAATTGGATAACTGAAGTTGATGGATAGCCAAGTGTATATGGTTTATTGAACAAGAAATAGAGAACGTGGGTAAGGATCCAGATTACGATGACTACTGGACAAGGGAAATTTCAGGGCAAAAGTATATGTGATCTTAAACTTGAATCTTCCTCGAGACTCGAGAGCTTGAAACCATGCCTGCATTGTCATGTGTGGCAAAGAACCAGTGTGTGCACTGTGTTTATATGTGTTCTCTTCATTCTTTTTTTTTCCTTTTCAGGGTGTGATTATTTTGCCTGTTGTTTGCAATAGGTCAATAGATTAGGAAAATTACCCATTCCACACATATGCAATTAAGATATATATTCAATACAGTACGATTTTCTACTCTCTTTTTAATTTAATTATATTTTTTGTCTAGTTATTTTAAATAAATTGTAATTTTAGTTTCTCTTTAATTTATTTTTAACAATTAAATTCTCCATTTTTTTTCTTTATTCAAAGAATGATCAGAGTGTCTGCCAAACTATCCCTCTACAATATGGACAAATAACTAAAATACGTTTTGTCGATAACTATTAGTCTATAGTCTATCAAATATATTAATTTATTATATTTAAATATTTTATATTTAATTTAGATTTGATTATATTTTGATGTTTTAAGGCATTATAATTATACGAGTTTAGCCCTTTATATTCTAATTATACCAATTAGGTCTTTTAAGTTTTCTTCTATTTACAATCAAATTCCTCCATCCTAATTTTATCTAAATTTTAACATAATTAGCTAACATGACAAACCAGCTATTACATGACAATGAATAAATATAAAATACAAGCTAAAAAATACAAAATATGTAAGCTACAATCACTTAAAAAGGAACTATAACTGTATTGACCTAATGTTTGTTTTTGACTAATTTTGTGAGTAAATTTGTTGTTTTTATGACAATAATGTACAAAAGGAACACCTTTTCATTTTGAGCAAATTAATCAGTTAAAATTGGATGAGGTTGAGATACAAAGAGCTGAGTGTAACTAGAATAAAACTTGAAAAACTACTCACTTGGCACCATTGAAAATAAGGATCAAAATCACAAAAGTGTGACATCTAAAAGACTAAAAGTGTAAAAAAAGAAGTGAAAATAAGACTAAAAATATAGTTAAGGCTTTAATTTATTTATATATGGGGTTTTGAATAAATTGAATTCATTGGTTAGTTCATTAATAAACAAATAGAATTCATTCTCAAGCAAATCCAAGTAATAAGATTGTGTTTGATTTTTTGTTTGGAGAGTTTCAAAGTTAGTTTGGAATTAAACTCAATTTTGCCACAATATTTGGTTATCCTAAAAAATTTCTTTACACATTAAATTTTTTCTAGAAAATTAACTTTGTAAAAGTAAGACTTTGGTTGCTTTTGCGAATATAATTTATAAATTTTAATTTAAATATGCACCAAAGGAAGCATAAGAAAAAAATGTGTTTAAAAAGCATAAAAAAAATGCACTAAAGGTATCTTGCAATAAAGTGATTCACAATAATAGATATTGAAAGTTAGTCCAGTGTTGGTCTTGATAATTTATATGTTGAGGCAGATTGGCCTTTTTATATACAAATATTCTAATATTTAAATATACATTTAAGAGTGTTCATAAATTAATCCAATTTAAGAGAAAAAATCCAAAATATAAAATTGAATTAACCAAAAATTGAAAAAAAATATTGATTTTTATAAGATTTTGGATTCGATTTTAAAAATCAATCCCATCTAAACCAATCTTATATATAATTATAAGTTTTTATTTATAAATTTATGATGTCTTACTTATATTTTTTTCATTTCTTATATATTTATAGAATTATTACAGCATATATTTATTTATAAAAAATATTCCTTTTGTAATCATTTAAGTAAAGGTACATAATTATAATTATCAACTTGTATGATTTTATTTTATATTTAAAGAGTTATACTTGTATTAATAATATATAATAAAATGATTAATGTTATACAAATTAATATAATAAAATTTACAACAACTCACATATATTACTAATTGAAATTGAAGTAGACTTTTTACTTATATGACTAATATTATTTTATATTTAGTAGTATAATTGTGAAAAACTGTCTTTTTTAAGGATAATAAAAAAACTT
>NC_038242.2:10553033-10555091 GCF_000004515.6 Glycine max | reverse complement strand
TAAAAATAAATGAATCAAATTGAACTCATTTAAAAAATAAATAAGAAATCTAATAGGACCTTTTAAGAATAAAGGGAGAGAATTGAACCAACTAAATAAATTAAGAAAAATGATAATTTAACCTACTAAAAAAATTTATTAAAAAGAAAGAACAATTATTATATTGAAAATATAAATCTTATTTGATATTTATTTTTAAGTAATTTAAATAAAATAATATTTAATACTTCTTAAATTAATATTTTTTAAAAATAACCCAATTTAAACACTGTATATTACATATAGGGAGAAATAAATGATAATGTTATAACTTATTACACCATTCAATAACTTATAACTAAATAATTTTTTTAAAATACACTATTAAAAGTTTCTTTCATATAAATTATATCTACCAAAATTTATATTAATAAAACTTATTTGATACTTCATTCAAAATTGACATAATATTTAATTTTTAAATATATAAAAAATATGAATAATTTGATATTTTTTTATTGATATTTAATTTTAATAACAAATAAAAGATTAAAATAAAACTTTTAAAAATATAAAACCTTTAAAACTTAATATCTAAAAATAAAAATACTAAAATGTAATAAATTAAAAAGTGATATTTAGTCCAGATTTACTTAATTTAAGTTATAACTTTCACAAATGAAAATACCTTTTACTCATTTTCATAATTTCTCTGAATAAAACTACATACGCACTAGCATGGAAAGAAATTGTCATCGTAATTGAGAATCGGCAGAATATGAGAATGACATCCACGATCTTCTGACTTGTTAAGCAAACTATTGATGTTTGATGAGACCCACAATTCAGAAAATAATAGAGTCTTTTGGGAACAGCCAAAAGAAAGGACGTCCACCATTGTTTTTTTGTTTTATTTGGTTTCTTCTAATAACTATTTTTGGATCTTATAAATAAAAGGTTTAATTATAAAATTAGTCTTTTTATTTTTTTCATTTTATTAAATTAGTTTTCTTATTTTTTAATGAGTCAAATCCAAAAAGAAATGACCCCACGAGGGATCGCTTCTTTAGTTTCAACTTTCAATACTTGTTTTCCTTTCGTGTTTCTCGTGGAACCAGTCTCGTTCTCTTTTTTGAGACAAAGATGTGATTCCGAATTTAGGGAAAATGGAGCCTCCTTTGCTTTATCTTGCTTTATTACTCTTGCATAGATCTTAATAATGAAAGCTTAAATTCACAACAACGACGACGTGCAATCACTGCAATGTTTATTCAGTGAACCATTTACTTGCTTTTAAGTAAAAAGAGTTTTTTTTAATCTTCCGGCTCACTAGAGAAAAAAAAATCTAAAACTTTGATAATTTTGTGGATGGCAAGTCTATGTTAGATCAGGAGAAAAAAATAAATTAGTCATTTTATAAATATTTTTATTATTGTCTGATTTTCTTAAAAAATTATATAAATCCCGCTTTTTATTTAAAAAATAAATCTTATACATAATTTTGTTTGTCACAATAAAATTTAGCTAATAAAAAATATGTTAAAAAAAGTGTATTATAAAATCATTTTATTAGCAATCCCTAGGTGGGAATACAAATTCATATCTAAACATATTTCACAATAAAAATCATATAATTTAATTACAATTAATTTTATAAATATCCATTAAATTTGTGTCCAGTTGATATTACTAGACTTTGAGAATTTCAATAAGTTTCACTCATCAACTCAGTAATATATGAGTATATATTATTTCTATTTTAAATTTAATATGTTAAATTATATTTGAAGATGTAAAGTAGGGGTAAAAATGTTTAAATTGTTTAACATGAACGCATAGCCTATCCTACATTATATGTAAATAGTTACTTAATAACAATGGGCTAAATTTATAATATGAAAGATATATTAATAAAATGTAAAATATATAACCAATAAAAAATATCGACCAATCACCAAATATAAAAAAATTGTGTCGTCAAATAATAAAAAAATTGTGTAAATTATGTATCATTGGCAATGTAAAATAAATTCGATCGTCAATTAATAAAAGTTATCATTAAAATAACTTTTAAAATTA